>NC_057394.1:38479218-38735123 GCF_019320065.1 Cervus canadensis | reverse complement strand
GCAAATGGATTTTAAAATTCTGTTTCTATGACTGCACTACATTTATAAGCTGAAGGCATCAATAGTTGACATTGCTCACGGAATACCAAGGGAAAATTCTGAAAAGGAAGTATCTATTCGCTTATTACCCAAATGTAAATTATATGTGCTCTTGAAGTATGCCCTTTATTTAATTTTAATGCATTTTAAATTTTAATATGGATTTCTCTGTGAATCACCCTCTTTGTTTTCAATACCATTAGCACACAAAAATTGAGGAAGGGTTTCTATTTTCTGGCAATTCAAAGTATTTTATGAGGTGTAACACATAATATTGCATCTTCCATAGAAGAGGAGCTCAATGTTTGTTGAAGCAATTTCAATGTGATGTGTTAGCTATGATCTACCATGAGTAGGTAATAGCTTTCTCTATTTCCAGCTTAAAAGGATTCTTCTATTGCTATTGACATTGAAAAAAAACCAAAACCCTTGGTTCTCAGTAAAACTAAGGCAAAGCTGTATTAGAATATGTTGGCATCTCTCTTAAAGACTTATGCAATCAGAGTGATTCAAAGTCAATTCTTCTGAGCCAAATTATTTTCTTATCCTATAAAGATACTCTATAAGATATGAATTTTTTCCATTTGAATAAATTCAGTGATTGAAGAGCCTGTATTTGATTTAAGTTAGAAGGCTAGATAGAGTAGAAGCAAACACTAGCTTTAAAAAACAGATAAAAAATATTTGGCTCTTTTTTTAAAATTAATTTATTTTTGGCTGCACTGGGTCTTCTTTGCTGCACACAGAGTTTGTCTAGTTGTGGCGAGAAGGGGCCACCCTTGTTTGCAGTGCACAGGATTCTCATTGTGCTGGCTTCTCTTGTGTGGAACACAGGCTCTAGACATGGGCCCAATAGTTGTGGTGCATGGGCATAGGTGCCCTGAGGCATATGGAATCTTCCCAGATCAGGGATCGAATCCATGTCCCCTACTTTGGCAAGTGGATCTTTAGCCACTGGACCACCAGGAAAGTCCTTGACTCGTGTTTTGATACATACTTTTACATTTGTAAAGGAGGAAAGATAATTATACAAATAATGGTGATGTAAGTTAGAATGTGAAAAATGTCAGACAAGAGGCCCCCCAAACTGGGCCAGAAGTTCAGAAGGCAAGGCTGAGGCAGGATGGGAGCCTTCATGGAGGAGGTGAGGAATACAGCAAGAACTAAGGCAGAGTGATAGGATGGCTTATGGCCATTAGGAGGATACAGTGTGGTCTCATTTGATTAGAGTTAAAGACACAGACAAAGGAGAAGGTGGAAGATCAGGCTGCAGGACAGGTTGGAATCAGGGAGAAAAAGGTTTGAATACTTGGTATAGGCAGTGGTGTCCTATTAAGCATTGAAGAATCAGATACCGGATGGGGAGAGGGGTTGCTAATTTCCTATCCCTACATGAGGCCATCGCACATGCAACCAGGAAACGATGTTAACGTTCAGGTCTGAGCTGCATAAGTTGGCTCCAACACACCAGCAGTTAAACATTAGTTGAATCTATGAAAAAAACAGGAAATTGAGAAGGGAAAATATAGAAAAAGAAGACAGATAAAAAGGCCGGGACAGAGCCTATGGATTACCTGCATTTAAGCTCAGTGAAGGTGATGTGGAGCCAGATGAAGCAAGAGGAGCTAAAAATTGGGAATACAGAAGATCCAGGTAAGCAAGTGTCCTCGAAGTCAAAGGAGGAGAAAGAATAACAAGACCCCGAAATTACTGCTGAGTTTCGCAATTAGGAGAAATCTGGGGGTTTTAAGAAAACAGCTTTAGGGAACTGGTAGTCAGTACATCAGAGATTAGGAACTGAGTCAGGGGTCTATGGATTTATATTTATTAGCAAACATCATTGTGTCACATTTAAGTGTTCCACTATTTAAAGGAAAAACTGTATAGGGAATTATAATCAACATACCAATTAGTCCAAAAAAGCGAGGTTAAAAATTTCACAACCAAGATTTTGGCAAACTCTCCAAGACTCAGCTGGTTTGAGACGCCTCAATTACTTTTACATTCTCCTCCATTTCTCAAATTTGTCCCATTCAAAGAAAGCCTCCTGAAGATTTATTCATGAGCAATTAGGCATGATATATGAGGATTTTTTTTGTCTAATCCTACATTGAAAAGAATTTTCAAGATGACTAAATCCGGTAAGTCTGTTTAACTCTTACAAGACCCTTAGGCACTGCCCATCTTTAACCTCCTTGCTTTTCTGTTACCCTCCCGAGTCTTTACCTGCTTATCTGTCTCTTTAAAAGCTAACAGCACAGGAACCTCAACCTTCAACAAGAGTTTTCCAAACACTTTGGTCCACAGAGTTGTTCAGATACATCAAGACCTCCTCAGGCCATTTACCTAGATGGACCACAGGCTGATTTTTACAAGCTAAGACACTTTGGAGGCTTCCCTGGTGGCTCAGTGGTAAAGAAGCAGCCTGCAATGCAGAAGACATGATTTTGATCCCTGGGCTAGGAAGATCCTCTGAAGAAGGAAATGGCAGCCCACTCCAATATTCTTCCCTGGAAAATCTCACAGAGAGAGGAGCCTGGCGAACTATAGTCCATGGGGTCACAAAAGAGTCCTGCACGACTTAGCCCCTAAACATGCACGAGACCCTTTAGAGAGTGAAAGAATGGGGCTTCCCTGGTAGCTCAGCTGGTAAAGAATCAGCCTGCAATGCAGGAGACCCTGGTTCAAGTCCTGGGTCAGCAAGATCCCCCAGAGAAGGGATAGGCTACCCACTCCAGTATTCTTGGGCTTCCCTGCTGGCTCAGCTTTTAAAGAATTCGCCTGCAATGCAGGAGACCTGGATTCGATCCCTGGATTGGGAAGATCTCCTGGAGAAGGGGAAAGGCTACCCACGCCTGGAGAATTCCACGGACTGAATAGTCCATTGGTTTGCAAAGAGTCAGACACAACTGAGCGAACTTCACCATTAGTAATTACACTAGGAAAGTACGCTTATTTCATCTTTACCCCATGAGAAGGTTTGCCAGATAAAATACAGGACAGCTAGCTGAAATTTAATTTTTTTATAGGTAATTTTCATTGAACAACATCTTCAAGAATATGTTCTGTGCTTATGTGCTTAATCTCTCAGTCGTGTCTGCCTCTTTGCTATCCCATGGACTCTCCAGGCAAGAAGACTGGAGTGGGTTGCCATGCCCTCCTCCAGGGGATCTTACCAACCCTGGGATTGAACCCAGGTCTCCTGCATTGCAGGAAGATTCTTTACTGTCTGAGCCACCAGGGAAGCCCTTTCAAGAATATATTCTATTTAAAATAAGCAAAACAAAGCAAGAAATATATGTAACAGTTTGAATATATATTTTTAAATGAAAAGCACAAACACAGAACATAAATATTCTGTACCCAAAGGATGAATGGGCAATTTATTTACTAAATGGACTGGAAAGTGATGACCTCTGCACAGGGAACTTTGTTCTGTCTTTCCAAAAGTAAATAACATGCTAAAATGACTGGTGACTTTCTAATCATGGATGGAAAAAATCTTCTGCTCAAGGTTATCTGTCAAGCATAACCGATACTTACAGTCTAGACAACAGTTTTTAGTTATATAAATTTAAATTTATGTAGTAGGGATAATTTTTTTAGCATAAGTATGCAACATTGGATGGAATTCCATGGAATAATGGGGACATATGGGCTTCCCTGGGGCTTACTGTGTAGTTCACTCAGTAAAGCATCTGCCTGCTATATGGGAGAGACCTGGGTTCAGTTCCTGGGTCGGGAAGTTCCCCTGGAGAAGGAAATGGCAACTACTCCAGTCTTCTTGCCTGGAGAATCCCATAGACAGAGAAGCATGGCAGGCTACAGTTCATGGGATCACAAGAGTCGGACACGACTTAGCCCTATCTCTCTTTCTTTCCATGGGCTTCCCTGGCGGCTCTGTGGTAAAGAACCTGCCTGCCAGTGCAAGAGACATAGGTGTGATACCTGGGTCGGGAAGATCCCCTGGAGTGAGAAATGGCAACCCACTCCAGTATTCTTGCCTGCAAGATCCCATGGAGGAGGAGGAGCCTGTTGGGGTACAGCTAATGGGGTCACAGAGTCAGTCACGAAAAAGCAACTAAGCACATATGATACTAAAATTGGGGGGTCTGTATGTTTATTGGCAACCTACACCCTGCAGCGACTTACCAGCAGCAGCAGAACTCATGAACTCTTTACCCATTTACACAGGCAACACACCATCTCTGCACAGAGCGGAGCAACTTTTCTGACTGGCTGCCTAATTTGCAGGGCTTGATGTAACATGAAAACGTGGGGCCTATTTACTCAAAAATCATTACACATTTTAAGATGGTAAGAGCAGAGATCTCTTAAATCAGTCACAGGGCTCTGCTAGATGTGGCTTCTGGACACAGATTACAAGCCCATGAAGCTGCCCCTATTCTTACCACTTAGTGTGGTGTGTTTTGCTGTAATGAAATCTGTTTTCTCTTAAAATTTTTTTTTATTGAATAAAAGATTCTTTAAATTCTATAGCACTTTAGAATCCTCAAAAGCTTCACACACATGATTTCATATAGTCCCATAATAACCCTTTCTTTTTCTCTCTACTCCTCTATTGCCCCTTGCTCCTTCCCTCTCCTCTGGTAACCACTAGTCTGTTCCCTATATCTGTGAGTCTGCTTCTTTCCTGCTGTATTCACTTATTGGATGTACATATAAATGATATCCACATATAAACAATATCATAAAACGTTTGTTCTTTCTATCTGACTTATTTCACATAATACAATGCCCTCCAAGTCCATCTACATTGCCACAAACGGCAGAATTTCATTCTTCATCATGACTTCATTCTTCGTGACTGTCACATCTTTATCCGTTCGACTGTTGATAGGTTGGTTGAAGAATTAACCCTCTTTTTGTTGTTATTCAGTCGCTCAGTCATGTCTGACTACTTGCGACCACATGGACTGCAGCACACTAGGCTTTCCCATCCTTCACCATCTTCCAGAGCTTGCTCAGACTCACATCCTTTGAGTCAGTAACGCTGTCCAACCATCTCGTCCTCTGTCGTCCCCTTCTCCTTCTGCCTTCAGTCTTTCCCAGCATCAAGGTCTTTTCCAAGGAGTCAACTCTTCACATCACTGGCCAAAGTATTGGAGTTTCACCTTCAGTATCAGTCCCTCCAATGAATATTCAGGACTGATTTCCTTTAGGATTGACTGTTTGGACATTCTTGCAGTCCAAGGAACTCTCAAGAGTCTTCTCCAACACCACAGTTCAAAAGCATCAATTCTTCAGCATTCAGCCTACTTAATGGTCCAACTCTCACATCCATACATGACTACTGGAAAACCGTAGCCTTGACTATATGGACATTTACCAGTAAAGCAATGTCTCTGCTTTTTAACACGCTGTCTAGGTTGGTCATAGCTTTTCTTCCAAGGAGCAAGCATCTTTTAATCTCATGGCTGCAGTCACCATCTGCATTGATTTTGGAGCCCAAGAAAATAAAGTCTATCACTGTTTCCATTGTTTCTCCATCTAGTTGCCATGAAGTGATGGGACTGGATGCCATGATCTTGGTTTTTTGAATGTTGAGTTTTAAGCCAGCTTTTTCACTCTGCCCTTTCACTTTCATCAAGAGGCTCTTTAGTTCTTCTTTGCTTTCTGCCATATGGATGGTGTCATCTGCATATCTGAGGCTATTGATATTTCTCTTGGCAATCTTGATTTAGATTGTGCTTCACCCAACCCAGCATTTCACATGATGTACTTTGCATATAAGTTAAATAAGCAGGCTGACTATGTATGACCTTGACATATTCCTTTCCCAATTTGGAACCAGTCTGTTGTTCCATGTCCATTCCAACTGCTGCTTCTTGACAAGAATATGGGTTTCTCAGGAAGCAGGTAAGGTGTTCTGGTATTCCCATCTCTTTAAGAACTTTCCACAGTTTGGTGTGATCCACACAGTCAAAGGCTTTAGTGTAGTCAATGAAGCAGAAGTAGATATTTTTCTGGAATTCTCTTGCTTTTTCTATGATCCAATGGATGCTGACAATTTGATCTCTTGTTCCTCTGCCTTTTCTAAATTCAACTTGAACATCTGGAAGTTCTCAGTTCATGTACTGTTGAAGCCTGGCTTGTAGGATTTTGAACATTACTTTGCTAGTATGTGAAAGGAGTGCAATTGTGCTGTAGTTTGAACATTCTTTGACGTTGCTGTTCTTTGGGATTGGAATGAAAACTGACCTTTTCCAGTTCTGTGGCCACTGCTGAGTTTTCCAAATTTGCTGGCATATTGAGTGCAGAACTTTCACAGCATCATCTTTTAGGATTTTAAATAGCTCAGCTGGAATTCCATCACCTCCACTAGCTATATTCATTGTGATGCTTCCTTATGCCCACTTGATTTTGCACTCCAAGATGTCTGGCTCTAGGTGAGTGATCACACCGTCATGGTTATCTGGGTCACTGAAGTCTTTTTTGTATAGTTCTTCCATGTATTCTTGCCACCTCTTCTTAATATCTTCTGCTCCTGTTAGGTCCATGCTGTTTCTGTCTTTTATTGTGCCCATCTTTACATGAAATATTCCCTTGGTATCACTAATTTTCTTGAAGAGATCTCTTGTCTTTTTCATTTATTGTTTTCCTTTATTTCTTTGCATTGATCACTGAGGAAGCCTTTCTTATCTCTCCTTGCTATTCTTTGGAACTTTGCATTCAGACTGATGTATCTTTCCTTTTCTCCTTTGCCTTTCATTTCTCTTCTCAGCTATTTGTAAGGTCTCTTCAGACAATAATTTTGCTTTTTTGCATTTATTTTCCTTGGAGATGGTTTTGATTACCACCTCTGGTACAATGTCATGAACCTCCATCCATAGTTCTTCAGGCACTCTGTCTATCAGATCTAATCCCTTGAATCTATTTGTCACTTCCACTGTATAATTGTAAGGGATTTGATTTAGGTCATACCTGAATGGTCTAGTGGTTCTCCTTAATTTCTTCAATTTAAGCCTGAATTTTGCAATAAGGAGTTCATGATCTGAGCCACAGTCAGCTCCTGATCTTGTTTTTGCTGATGGTATAGAGCTCCTCCATTTTCAACCATAAAGAATATAATCAATCTTATTTTGGTATTGATCATCCGGTGACATACATGTGTAGAGTCATCTCTTGTGTTGTTGGAAGAGAGTGCTTGTTATGACCAGTGTGTTCTCTTGGTAACACTCTGTTAGCCTTTGCCCTGCTTCATTTTGTACTCTAAGGCCAAGCTTACCTGCTACTCCAGGTATCTCTTGACTTCCTACTTTTGCATTCTAATCCCCTATGATGAAAAGGATGTCTTTTTTTGGTGGTAGTTCTAGAAGGTCTTGTAGGTCTTCATAGAACCATTCAACTTCTCTTTCTTTGGCATTAGTGTTTGGGGTATAGACTTGGATTACTGTAATAATGAATGGTTTGCCTTGGAAAAGAACAAAGATCATTCTGTCGCTTTTGAGATTGCCCCCTAGTACTGCATTTTGGACTCTTTTGTTGACTATGATGGCTACTCCTTTTCTTCTAAGGGACTCTTGCCCACAGTAGTAGGTATAATGGTCATCTGAATTAAATTCACCCATTCCAGCCCATTTTAGTCTACTGATTCCTAAAATGTTGATATTCGCTCTTGCCATCTCCTGTGTTTGACCACTTCCAATTTACTTTGATGCATGGACCTGACATTCCAGGTTCCATTTGAGTAAAGAGATCAAATGTCAAAGATGTAGCATAACACTATGAATGTTATGCAATATGCATTTATGTATGTTATGTAATATGTATTACATGCATATATATGTGTTATGTGTGTTCCTGGCTTTTGCAGTTGGTGCATCTATGATCCTATTTGAAGTAAATGCCCGCATCGTGATGCTCTGTGCTGTCCTACTGATAATAGCTAGAGATTGACTTCCCCTGCCTCCCTTAATTCTCTCTCGGAAGTTCTTAGGAGTTCTGTGTGTAAGTCAGGTGTCCTCTGCCTCACCTTGTTGGTGTTATATAAGTTTTTGCCCTCCAAGTCCCATGAGATAGATGTGGGGCCCTTCAACACCAGAGGTTGTCACTCTACATCCTTCTCGCGGTCACCTTGCTCCTTAGTCCATGGTGTTACTGCTGCCTGTCTCCTCTGGAACTGGTGATTCCCACTTTCTGCATGATGGGGTCTTTCCTGGCAGTCTCCCACCGCAGAGTGATTTGGGTCCCAAAGACACAGTCCCTTCACCCCATCACTCAGGAGCTCCAGGGATGTGGGTGCTGGGTCACTGGTGGCTGCACACAGACCTAGACTCTCTGGCATCAGGTATGGGCATCAACAATGTTTTGTTTACTTCCAAGGTCTGATTTTTTTCTCCCTCGAGGGGAAAGGGGCAGTTTCACATACCTCAGTCTAAGATTGAACTCAAATATGATCAGAATTCAAGATCTTTCCCAGGGGATCTGGGACCCCAGGTAAGTTCAAGCACATTGGGTTTCTGCTTCTGTGATCCTCAATAATCTGTGACAGTTTTGAGCCTGTCTGCCCAGTGCGTGCAAGGGACATCTAAGAGAGATGATGTTTGTTTTTCTAATTCTGCAGAGGCAGTGAAAGGAATGAATTGGTATTGGAGGAGGACAAGTGAATATCTGTGTCAAATGTTAAACTTCTGGAAACTTCTTTTTTGAATCATCTGGGTGGAACCAGGTAGATAAGGGGTCTCATTCTCCAATCCAACCGCATCACAGATTTATTAAAAAATCAACTCCATCAAAGGCATTTTGTTTTCTGAAAAATAGTTTATAAACTCTTTCAGTTCAGTTCAGTCACTCAGTCATGTCCAGCTCTTTGCAACCCCATGAACCACAGCACACCAGGCCTCCTTGTCCATCACCAACTCCTGGAGTTCACCCAAACCTATGTCCATTGAGTCAGTGATGCCATCCAACCGTCTCATCCTCTGTTTTCCCCTTCTCCTCCTGCCCTCAATCTTTCCCAGCATCAGGGTCTTTTCAAGTGAGTCAGCTCTTCGCATGAGGTGGCCAAAGTATTGGAGTTTCAGCTTCAGCATCAGTCCTTCCAATGAATATTCAGGACTGATTTCCTTTAGGATGGACTGGTTGGATCTCCTTGCAGTCCAAGGGACTCTCGAGAGTCTTCTCCAACACCACAGTTCAAAAGCATCAATTCTTCAGTTCTCAGCTTTCTTTATAGTCCAACTCTCACATCCATACATGATCACTGGAAAAACCATAGCTTTGACTAGACGGACCTTTGTTGACAAAGTAATGTCTCTGCTTTTCAATATGCTGTCTAGGTTGGTCATAACTTTTCTTCCAAGGAGTAAATGTCTTTCAATTTCATGGCTGTAATTACCACCTGCAGTGATTTTGGAGCCCAAAAAAATAAAGTCAGCCACTGTTTCCAATGTTTCTCCATCTATTTGCCATGAAGTGATGGGACCAGATGCCATGATCTCAGTTTTCTGAATGTTGAGCTTTAAGCCAACTTTTCACTCTCTTCTTTCACTTTCATCAAGAGGCTCTTTAGTTGTTCTTCACTTTCTGCCATAAGGGTGGAGTCATCTGCATATCTGAGGTTATTGATATTTCTCCAGGCTATCTTGAGTCCAGCTTGTGCTTCCTCTAGCCCAGCATTTCTCATGATGTACTCTGCATATAAGTTAAATAAGCAGGGTGGCAATAAACAGCCTTGACGTACTCCTTTTCCTATTTGGAACCAGTCTGTTGTTCCATATCCAGTTCTAACTGTTGCTTCCTGACCTGCATACAGGTTTCTCAAGAGACAGGTCAAGTGGTCTGGTATTCCTATCTCTTTCAAAATTTTCCACAGTTTATTGTGATCCACACAGTCAAAGGCTTTGGCATAGTCAATAAAGCAGAAATAGATGTTTTTCTGGAACTCTCTTGCTTTTTTGATGATCCAGCAGATGTTGGCAATTTGATCTCTGGTTCCTCTGCCTTTTCCTCAGCAGATGTACCAGCTTGAACATCTGGAAGCTCATGGTTCACGTATTGCTGAAGCCTGGCTTGGAGAATTTTGAGCCCTACTTTACTAGCATGTGAGATGAGTGCAATTGTGCGGTAGTGTGAACATTCTTTGGCACTGCCTTTCTTTGTGATTGGAATGAAAACCGACATTTTCCAGTACTGTGGCCACTGCTGAGTTTTCCAAATTTGCTGGCATATTGAGTGCAGCACTTTCACAGCATCATCTTTCAGGATTTGAAATAGCTCAACCAGAATTCTATCATCTCCACTAGCTTTATTCATAGTGATGCTTCCTAAGGTCCACTTGACTTTACATTCCAGGATGTCTGGCTCTAGATGAGTGAACACGTCATCGTGATTATCTGGGTCGTGAAGATCTTTTTTGTACAGTTCTTCTGTGTATTCTTGCCACCTCTTAATATCTTCTGCTTCTGTTAGGTCCCTACCATTGCTGTCCTTTATTGAGCCCATCTTTGCATGAAATGTTCCCTTGTTATCTCTAATTTTCTTGAAGAGATCTCTAGTCTTTCCCATTCTATTATTTTCCTCTATTTCTTTGCACTGATCACTGAAGAAGGCTTTCTTATCTCTCCTTGCTATTCTTTGGAACTCTGCATTCAAGTGGGAATATCTTTCATTTTCTCCTTTACTTTTCACTTCTCTTCTTTTCACAGTTATTTGTAAGGCCTCCTCAGACAGCCATTTTGCTTTTTTGCATTTCTTTTTCTTGGGGATGGTCTTGATTCCTGTCTCCTGTACAATGTCACAAACATCCGTCCATAGTTCATCAGGCACTCTGTCTATCAGATATAGTCCCTTAAATCTATTTCTTACTTACACTGTATATAGTCATAAGGGATTTATTTGACTTAGGTCATACCTGAATGGTCTAGTGGTTTTCTCCATTTTCTTCAATTTCAGTCTGAATTTGGCAATAAGGAGTTCATGATCCAAGCCACAGTCTCCTCCCAGTCTTGTTTTTGCTGTGTTTTTGCTTACTGTATAGAGCTTTTCCATCTTTGGCTGTAAAGAATATAACAACTCTGATTTCGGTGTCAACCATCTGGTGATGTCCATGTGTAGAGTCTTCTCTTGTGTTGTCAGAAGAGGGTGTTTGCTATAACCAGTGTGTTCTCTTGGCAGAACTCCACAAACTCTTTAAAAACTATAAACCTATTTTCAATAGGTTGCTTTTTATTGATATAACATATTTTAAAATTTATCATTAACATTTTATGGCTAATTGACATTGACTCAATATGGGACTAAAATGATCCTTTTCTGGTATATACACATAATACTAAGTTTTTGTTGTTGTTGTTTTGTTTTTGGCCTTGCTACATGACATGTGGGATCTCAGTTCCCAGACCGGGGATCAAACCCATATCCCCTGCAGTGGAAGCACAGAGTTTTATACTGCACCACCAGGGAAGTTTCAATACTAAGTTTTATGCTGTATATTTTTAGGTTTTCTTAGGTCTATATATTAATGTCACATATATATGTATGTGTGTATATATTATATATATATACACATGCATATAATGCATTTAGTCTAGGTAATATACACATATATAATATATATGTTTTCTTTTTTTCTAAATATGGACTAAACTGAATGATGTGATAACAAATTATTAAATGTTGATCCATAACACCTATATTAAGCAGTGATTTTCATGATATATTAATGTGTAATTTTTTGGGTGAGAGAATTGTATCTAAGAAGTATTGGAACATGGTTGCTTATTTCTAACTGGATAGATCTCAGTAGATGATGCCTAAAGACAGCATAACAGAACCTTCCAAGACTTCATCATGAATTCCAAATGTACCATAAATTGAAGACTATATACATTTGTCTCAGTGGGATGTTTCATTTTGTAAAAAAAAAAAAAACAAACAAAAGGCTTGGCGTTCTCCAGTTTTGAGGCAGCAAAGTATGATAGAGATAACATTGGTTTGGAAGTTGGGAGTCCCGAGCAATAATCGCCAGCAACTACAAACTGTGTGAACTTGGGCACAGGGCTGATCTCTCTGCATCTCAGTTCAGACATGTGTAAACTCAAAGGTTATAAAGATTAAAGGAGCTAAGAAAGGACCCACGGCCCTAGGAATGAGAACTTGTGCTGTTGCCTGAATAACCGAGCTTTCCTCTTGTTTGTTTAAAGCTGTGTATCTCCTAGAGGTGTTACTCCTCCCTTTTTCATTGGCTCTCAGTTGTCCTATCCTCTTGTCATTCCTTCTCAGACCATCCCATACTCTATGTGGGGCAGCTCCAGAATACATATGGAGGTCCATATGCCATATGTCTAAATATTTACAAGCTGTAAACCAAGCTAACACACTGCTAAATTAAATATCTGCTGTCCTCCAATCTGATAAATCTACATTTCCAACGGCCTGGAAGGCTAGTTTGACTTTGGAATTTTCAGTCCCTTTGGGACAGGTAGGAGAGCTGGCCCTAGTCTTTTGTTCCTGTCAGCTTTCCCCTCCAACCCCCAGCTCTACCCGCACCATGAGTGTTCTCATTCATATTTGTGTGGACACATCAGCTCACCCCTCAAAGTTTCTTCCACACTCCCCAGTCACTTCTGGACCACCAGAGGGTGGATATTCTCTGCCATCAAGAGGATAGACTAGGTAAAGGGACCACATGGGACCTGGTTGCAGATTTAGGGCCACCAGGGAAGCAAGTTCCGGGATTTCCAGATACCTAGAGTGTGTTGTAGATACGCGGGTAGGGGTAGACCAGCCTCCCCTGGTGGGTATACACTCCAAGTCTCATGGATTTTTCATTCTATAGGAAAGGAAACAGGCAAAAGCCATGACAAGGTCCTCAAAAGTACAGAGCCCAGGGCTGAGGTCACCTTCTCCACATCTAAAGGCAGGACTTTCCAGTATTTATCTAAATATCCAGTATCTTAGACACTGTATTTTCCAAAAATGAGCTCTAAGGATGTTACTAGCTTTTAATATGGTACTGTATACTGTGAACCTCCAAAATTTCTGACCACGAAACACTGTGTGTGTGTGCACACGTATCTGTATGGGGACACCTCCAAGGAACAAGATTTGTCAAAAATAATTTTAATATCTAATGTCAAGTATTGCATATTTCTCTTCCTCCAAATACCATAGGGGATTCTATCATCACCTGCTTTTATCTTCTTGCTTTATATTCATGTTAGATGATCTTATCCATATCGAAGGTTTTAATAAACTATATTCTGATGATTCTAAACACTCCATATTTCACGTCTCTCCTGAACTTCATTGTTGTTGTTTAGTCACTAAGTCATGTCTGACTCTTTGTGATCCCATGGACTCTAGTCCAGCAGGCTCCACTTTCCATGGGATTTCCCAGGCAAGAATACTGGAGTGGGTTGCCATTTCCTTCTCTAGGGGATCTTCCTGACTCAGGGATTGAACCCCCGTTTCCTGGTTGGCAGGTATATTCTTTACCTCTGAACCATCTGAGAAACCTCCTAAGAAACCACCTAAGAAAACTTCATGTGTGTGTACCTAGTTGTTCAGTCATGTTCAACTTGCGATCCCGTGGACTGTAGCCCTCAGGATCCTGTGTTCATGGAATTTCCCAGGCAAGAATACTGGAGTGGGTTGCCATTCCCTTCAGGGGATCTTCCCAACTCAGAGACTGAACCCAGGTCTCCTGCATTGCAGGCAGATTTTTTAAATCTGAGCTACCTGAGCTTCATACTTACTACCTAACATCTCCACCTGGTGATACAAACTCCACACGTTGAAAACGCAACTCATCCTCTGTCTCCAGTCCTGCCTACCCCAGCCTGCTCCTCTAGTGACTTCCTTCTCTCTGTAAATGTTTCATCATCTGACAGTGTTTCACCAACTGCTCTGGCCAGAATCCCAGTGAAATCTTTGATTTTTTTCTCCTTGATCTCACCTCCCTCCCCAACTTATCTCCCACATTTACTGATTCTGTCTCCTTGGTATTTCTCCAGTCTCTCAGATATATCAATTTTCAAGGCTCTTATCATTTCTTGCCTAAATTCCTATAATTTCCCATTTCCTCAATTTTATTTTACACTTCAGTGAGAGTATTCCTTTTTAAATGCTAGGCCGTTAAAAAAAGACCAAGGAAGCTTTTTGTATGCTGATATGGAAAAATCTCCAAAGTATATTAGTAAGTAAGAAAAAAGTTAGCTGCAGATCTGAGCATAGATATGAAGTTTAATGTAGGAAAGGAAGAAAATAAGAATATATATTTAATATTTATTTGTGTTTGCAAGCAGCTAATAAAAGCTATCTGTTTGATAAGGGTATTTGGGATGCACATTTCCAGATAGGATGGATATGAGATAATTCATTGTATACCTTGTTGATTGTTTTGATTTTTGAGAATATGAATATACCAAATTAAAATTCAAAAATTATTTTAAAATTTAAAATATATTCAAAACTATATTATGCATTACAGTGTAATTATTATGTGTCAAAATGCATAATAAATAAAAGCGAAAAAAAGAATGGAAAGCTAAAATATGTTTGTCTGATCATGCCATGTCTTTGCTTAAAATGGTTCCTGGGCCACTATTACCTTTAGTACCAAGTGAAAACCGTTTAGAATGGCATAGAATTCCCTTTAGGATATGGATTTTGTCCACTTCCACAGCCACACCTCTCTCTGTACTGTAATTCAGCCCACTCTCTGGTCATATTGAATGATACAATCATTCCTGTCACATCTCAGTCTCTCATGCCCACGTGTTTCCACTGTTTGGAATCCCATCCAACCAGACTGTTCATCGCAAGGCAATCTTCAGAACTTGGCTCAAATACCTCTCTCCTGATAACTCCACTGGTAAAGAATCCGCCGGAAATGCAGGAGACCCTGGTTCAACTCCTGGGTCAGGAAGTTCCCCTGGAGGAGGGCATGGCAAGCCATTCCAGTATTCTTGCCTGGAGAATCCCCATGGACAGAGGAGCCTGGCGGGCTACAGTCCTTGGAGTCACAAAGAATCAGACATGACTGAGTAACTAAGCACAAACTGAATCAAGGGACCCATTTTTCCCCTATTTTATCACTCTATACCTTTCTTATTGTCCTCACCTTTTTGGACTGTATTGACTTACATGACTCTTAACCTAGTTGTGCATGCATTAAAGCTGAAGACTATTTTGTATTCACCTCTGTATCTGAATGTGGGGCCTGGCTTAGCACTTAGGAAATTAATCTCTATGTGGAAAATGAATGAAAAGTAAATGAGTGAGTGAATGAAAGGGGAAGCATATTTACAATGCATTGCTCTCCTGTAAGACTGTGTTGTGGACCAAATCAAGCACGGGTGAGAAAGCTATTGTTCCGCCCCTGAATATTCGGTGCACCCAACTGATGGAGTATTGATTTTGGTGCGGTTTCTATGTTTGACTCATGTCCGTGCCAATCCCTCATACCTAAATCAGAATTATCCTTTGAAAAGTAGCCTTAACTGTTTTCTGCCCTGACCTGAAAATTTTGCTTAATATTTTCACTTTATTTCAGCTTTCTGAGAAAGGATCAATTTTCATAATGATCTTTCCAAATTTTCCCTGAAGGAATTTTTGTTGAGGGAGATTACAAAATTCTCATCTCAGTGTTAGAGTTCAGCCCTGGAATAAAAAGACAGAATAAAGAAAACAAAAGTAATGTGAGGTTGTTTTCCTTCATGAATAATACTTACGTGTAATGATCAAACACAGTATTTCATTTTCTGCATATAGCTGCCAAAAAGAAGAAGAGGGCAATTCATCCTTCCGGGAATTGAGATTTAAGTATTTCCATAGGTCATAGGACAAGTATCCTTCTAAAATTAGAAATCTCTTTTTTAAGTTTTGAGAATGTATTTTAATCACTTTTGGAATGAACTTCCTTGGAAAGACAGTATTTCTCTAAATAATGCCAAAAAATCCCTAATTTGGATTGGCAAAATCTAAAGCAAAAAAGATTGATAACTAATCTTTCAGGTTGCCTTCAAAAAAACCTGAATTTACGGGAGTGGCAGGTTATTCTGGGACTCTTAGCAGAGTTGAGCCTCCTCACCTGCTTCCCAAGCACCAAATCTAGATGTGTGGCTGTCTCAAGGGCTTGGTGAAGATGATTGCTGCTTGGGTCTTGTGAAAAAGCCCAAGGGACAAAGCCCCCAGTCACTGGACTCCTTTTATAAGGACCTGGTTTCACTGGATATAATTTTAGACTTTAATATATTCCATTTATTTGGGCTCTGGACCAATCAATATCAAAAGTTCATAAAGATTTTAATATAAAAAAGGATCCTGTTCATGGATTATATTGAGAAAATTATTCCCTTGGACCCAACTGCCTGAATTCCACTGCTTGATTTTTGCATTTTGTCTTATGCTTTGCCTACCATTGTTCTTTTGAGAAATTTGATTGAATCATATTTTCAGGACTGTTTAAAATTAAAGAGCATTCACTCTGAAAGATATGTTAGTAATTAGGATTTCCAACTTGTGACTGAAGCAACAAATTGTTAAGTAACTGCATAAGCCACTAAATGAATCTTTGTTAGTGTTATACCTGAGAACTCTGAACTTTCCTGTGTCCATTAATGTTGTGTATTGAAGCCACTAAATGAATCTTTGTTAGTGTTATACCTGAGAACGCTGAACTTTCCTGTGTCCGTTAATGTTGTGTATAAGCTCAGACACATTTCTCTCTCTCTCCACAGACACATGCACCTACACCTTTATAGTATATTATAGGCAGTAAGAGCATATTTTGTTACCTATTATAAGCCAAGCTGTAAAAAAGCTAACTTTTTAAAGGTCAGAGTTCTCAGGAACATGAAACACACAGTTTTAGCATATAAACTTCTATTTTTCTCAATACTAAAGTGTTATAATATAGATGTTAGTGCTTATGCAAAACATCAGAAATATAGGTACAGTTAGGAGATTAGGATTGACGTATATACACTATTGATACTATATATAAAACAAAACTAATGAGAACATAATATATAGCACAGGGAATTTTATCAATGCTCTGTGGTGACCTAAATGGGAAAGAAATCCATAACAAAGGGGATATATGTAATATATATAGCTGTTTCACTTTGCCATACAGTAGAAAACCAATACAACATTGTAAAGCAACCATATTTTAATAAAATTTTTTTTAATTTTTTATTTTTTTAACAACAAATTTTTGTTTTTTTAACAACAAAAACATTTTGTATTAGGGTATAGTCAATTAACAATGTTGTGATCATTTCAGGTGAATAGAAAAATAGGTACAGTGTCCCATTTCTTCCATTTATGTACAGAATATGCACCTACTGCCACATATTTTCTGGTAAAATCAAGAGCACTTGAGGCATTTTGGTAGCCTCTGTTTGGGGAGTTATTTGTGTTTCAATAAAGGTGAATCTTTGCAGGGTGGAATTTGGAAAAGTGCATTTTCAGGAGGATTTTAAACTGGATCCTCCCTGGGCAAGAAGCTGTGATGGTTGCTGCAGTATCTGCATGTACAACAAGCCTATTTGCTACATAACTTTTACGCTTTGCCAAGAAGCAACACAACCTCATCTCTCTCATCTCAAATCCCTGGGCTGGCTCTGGGGGATACCTGTCTGTTTGATTTGGCTGTGTATACCTTCTCTCTATTTCAGCAAAGTCAGATTTCCATCAGTGATTTATTAAGAAGTCTTCCAGTAGCTCCTTATAAACCTTCTCTGAAATACTGCTGTGGGCCATTGCTTGAGTGGATCGATCTTGTAAGAAAACATTTGCTAGGTACTCTCTGGCAACATCTGTCAAGCTCGGGCTCCCTGTCCTTGGGTGTGATATTGCTGCTTCAGGCCAAGATAACATGGATTGGAAGAGGTGTAAATCTGACAGCCAGAAGTCAAGGAAAGAAGGGAAGTGAACATACATAAGAGGTTATTTTGAGGGAAGACAGGAATAGTCATAATGAGCCCAAAAAGGACATTTACTTAGAAACATATTTGAAACCTGGCATGTGAGGAGAGTTCTAGAGTTAAATATAACTTCACTGCATTATCCAAGTGTTGACTTATGAGGCAGTTTTGAGTGCCAAATGAAAAGCTTTTCATAAAACAGTTATTAGAATATGGGATCATTAGTTTTCTCTATGCATTCCATTGAATTATTTAGTTCTCCTGCTGTGGTTCAGATGCATATATACACAAATACAGAATGTACATCTGTTTAAGCACATTAAATAGCATTATTGATGCTTTAGCCTAGAAATTTGCTAGCTTTGTTAATATCCAAAACCTTTCTTTTCAAACTTGTACTCTGGGGTGAAATTGCACTCAAGTGAAAATGACATCTGTGAGGTTCAAGATATTTAAAAAGATGTGATAATACTTCATATGGTGTGAAAAGTTTTGCCTTACAACTGAGGATAAGAAGCAATGTGAGGTTTTTTTGTTGTTTTTTTTTTTTTGGTGGCAAAAAATTAAGCAACAAAGAAATCTGAGATAACCTTCTCTCATGGTTGCACCGTGAGCCTTGGTGAACCGAAGTCCCAAGTGTTCCCCTAGAATGAAGATCAGGGTTGACAGTGCTCTTTATAAATGGAAATCTTGCTAAGAAGGGTCAACTTGGAATTATGAACACCAACCAGCCTGTTGGTGGGCAGCCAAAAACCTTGTTGGAAATGCCCATCTTTCCCAAACCATTTGGCTCACCTCCTGATGGAAGGAACTCCATCTGCAAGAGAAATATCTAAATGGGCTGGAGTGAGGGTAATGGAAGGATTTCAATTACCAAGGTGCATACTGGATTACTTTAAGTGGCATGGATGGACCTTAAGGCTAACTCAAGGGATCAGACCCACTATAGCTTTCCAATGCAATATGCATCTACCCTCTCTGAAGGTAACACTGTGTGCTCTTAGATAATATAAAATGAAGGTTAGGAGTCAAAATGCAATTGGAGAGAAATCTATCAGGAAATACAAATCATAATTTCAAATGTGGAATAAGGCCAAATGATTGAGCCTGCTGAAATAATGGTCAAAGGTATTTAGAGAAGTTTGAAATGGTAGAAATGATTTTAAAAATTCATGTAAATATGCACTGAGAAATATTTAGAGGCACCAATAAATAGTGGTTCCAAAGTTTTAGAGCAAAACATAATATCTAGACTATCCAGCCAATAAAAAAAGTCAGTGACTCTGCATTAAAACACTTAAGTAAAATAGACTAGAGCTGAGCACTAAATGAAGAGATTCACGTTTTACTGTCTTGTTCTCATGTCGTTGGCTGTGTGTGAGCGAAGCCTACTTATTAAGTGCCAGAGGATGTACTGGCTTCATTTCCAGGCACAGAGAGAGGGCTGTGCAGATTGGGCTGTGCGTCACTTACTGTTCCATTCTTTGCTTTTCTTGCCTCTTTGTTTTCTTCTCACATAGATTCTCTCCTATAATACCTCCCATAACTCACCTGTCTTCCTCCTTTTCTCCCATATAAAACACTACTTCTGTCCCAAGGGTCTTTCCTCTGTCAAAGTATCACATTCATTTTGCCCACTTGCCAAGGCCCACGTGACTAGACAAGCATCTTTTTTCTCTTTCAAGTCACCTTAGTAGGTATTCTACCTACTAAGCTCCTTTGCTTCTTGGTCAAGCCAGTCAGGTACAACATGTATACTTTATATGATTTTCTGAAAAAAGGGAGCTAATAGATGAGACCAGCCTAAAACAGTAAATATCTGGAAATAACAATAATTAATATAATTGTACAAAAATAGACATGTATTAATGGCACAGTAAGAGGCCAGAGAGGAAATCTAATGAATTTTGAAATGCCACATAGCTAAGATTTACTCGTCACTTACTATGTGCTGAGTGACTTCACTTTAACTTTAGAAGCCCCCTTATGGCTCAGATGGTAAAGAGTCTGCCTGCAATGCAGGAGACCTGGGTTCGATCCCTGGGTTGGGAGGATTCCCTGGAGAAAGAAATGGCAACCCACTCCAGTACTCTTGCCTGGAAAATTCCATGGATGGAGGAGCCTGGCCGGTACAGTCCATGGGGTCGCAAAGAGTCGGACACAACTGAGGGACTTCACTTTCACTTCACTAAGTGCTGGATGCTGAACGTACTGGTATCTTTGTCCCAGTGAGCTGATGATGGCTTCATTAGGGACGAATGAACTGAATGTTAAAGGGATTTTTCCAAGATCAGCTAATGCTGCAGCTAATGTTAAATCCAGGCCACTGGGCTCTGGCAGCATATCTTAACCTTTACACTCTACTGCCTTCAAAAACTGAAGTTAATAAAGCAGTTTGGAAAGTAATCATTAACTTATAAGTATTTGGGGGTATAATTAGCTTTATGCCAGTTCTCCTGCATTGCAGGCGGATTCTTTAACGTCTGATCCACAAGGGAAGCCCATGGTTTTTTATACCATAAGTTAAAATGAACCAAGGACAGTGCTACATGTTCTTTTAAGCCATGGAAAGACGCTAGAATCTACAACATAAAATTTATTTCAATTCTATAGCAATGATAATTTTCTACTTATTGAACAATATAAAATATTACAGAAAGTCACATTTGTCTACAATTTATTACATAGCATGCGGGAGACCTGGGTTCAATCCCTGGGTCAGGAAGATCTCCTGGAGAAGGAAATGGCAACCCACTCCAGTATTCTTGCCTGGAAACTCCCATGGATGGAAGAACCTGGTAGGCTACAGTCCATGGGGTCACAAAGAATCGGACATGCCTGAGTGACTTCACTTTCTTTCACTTTCTTTCTTTCTATTACATATTATAGTATTGACTTTTAAGCTTCATTATAGTTAAAAACAATGAAACTTTAGACACCAACAGAATAAGAAAATATTTATGTTCAAATATTAACCCATGATCAAAATTCATCCCTCCAATGTATAAAGAGCTTTAATATTTATAAAAATACAAAGATCCAAATACCTAAATTGGCTAAGTTGAGTCACACTAGAGAAGATATCAATAATAGAGAATAAATTTGTACTGGCCAGGCCACATACACAGTGTTAAAATTATTTATTTAAACTAATTTTGTTTTTAAAGAGGATATGGAAAAGTTTAATATGCTGTAAAGGCCAATTAGAATGGTGGAGAGAGTTGAAACAATTTTAGATAAGGAATGGTGAGCAGTGAGGCTGTTGGGCAAAGAAGAGTTGGGGGTCTGGGAACATGGCCAGAGATAATGCCCAGGTAGCCGTGTTTGGCTCACAGACACTGCCAGAACTTGAACTTCAAAGAAGACTCAGAAATTAAGATATAGCTTATGGCAGTGGTTATCAATTTTTGACATACATCAAAATCACTTTAGGGCTCATTAATACATAGCTGGGTTCCACTCTCAGAATTTCTTATTGAGTAGGTTTGAGGTGAGACCCACTGCCTGCATTTCTAGGTTGTTCTCAGATGATGCTGATACTACTGGTCTGGGGCCCACCCTTTGAGAACTACTGATTTATAGAATCATCTGCAGACATACAGTGAAGATAGGAAGTACAATGAAATCAACAATGGAGAAAAAGAAGGGAGAGGAGACAGGTAGAAGGAGACACAGGAAAGGATGGAGAAAGACACAGAGACAGAAGCAATAAGCATTAAAGAGGCTGCAATGAAAAAGGAAAACTGTCTTCCCCCAGAAAATATCCAGCCAGGAGAGGTGAGTGAGACTAGAGAAGATTATAGAACAAGGCAGACTGACATCACTTTAAATTATGACCACAGTTCTCTTATCCTGCCTTACCCTGTTCCCTTTCCTTTCCTGCTAATGATTTTGAATGACTAATAATCTACTGTAACTGAGTTCCCTGTACCCACAACCTGCACCCCAATCTTCACCTTAACTCCCTAAAATCTGTCTCCTATCTTAGCTCACCATTGAAATTATTTTCTTAAAGGTCACTGAACCTGTAGCTCTGTTCTTAGTCCTACATTCTAGATACATTAGAATATGTATCTAGAATGTAGAATATGTTTCGTAGTTTTCCTCATTTACTTCTCCCTTGGTTTACATAACACACACTAACCTGTTCTTCTTCCAAATACTGGGCCCTTGACCTGCATCTCTAATATTCTCCTTGGTTATAATAACTAATTTTAGAGCACAGCTTCTAGAATGAATTCTAAAGTTTTCCAAAATTCTTTTCTTGTATCAGAAGAGATAAGTATATATTGCCCAGCTTGGCACTTAAACACAGAAGCATTCTATCATTTATAATTTAGTAAATATTTATTATCTATGGGGTGAAGATCTCCTGGAAGAGGGCATGGCAATCCATTCCAGTATTCTTGCTTGGAGAATCCCACGGACAGAGGAGCCTGGTGGGCTACAGTCCATGGGGTCACAAAGAGTCAGACATGACTGAAGTGACTTAGCACACTCATAGGATGTCATGCAATACAGACATTGCAGGGAGCAAGCTTGATTAACCCTTTGCACTTAGGAAGCTGACATTCTGGTGGGGAGGATACAGACTATAAACTGGCAAATATAAAAGTATGAGATTATTACAGTCATTATCTAAACAAATAAACAAATTGATATAGTAGAGTATCCTGATGCAGCAGTACTTTGGAAAGTCAGGAAGACTTCTTGAAAGTGATGTGGAGCTGAGATCCTCACAAGCCATGTGAGGATTAGAGGACAAAGACTCTAAACAACTGGAAGGAGGTAAATGTTGGAGTACAGTAAGTGAAAGGGGGAAAGATAGTGATGGGATAGAAAGGCATGCAGCTTCCGAGATCAGACGAGATCGGGCGTGTTCAGGTTGGTATGGCGCAGACTTTTGGACTCTGGGAGAAGGTGAGGGTGGGATGATCTGAGAGAACAGCATCAAAACATGTATATTATCTATGGTGAAACAGATCACCAGCCCAGGTTGGATGCATGAGACAAGTGCTCGGGCCTGGTGCACTGGGAAGACCCAGAGGAATCGGGTGGAGAGGGAAGTGGGAGGGGGGATCGGGATGGGGAATACATGTAACTCCATGGCTGATTCATGTCAGTGTATGACAAAACCCACTGCAATGTTGTAAAGTAATTAGCTTCCAACTAATAAAAATAAATGAAAAAAATAAAATAAAATAAAATAAAAAGAAAGAAAGGCATGCAGCCTCAGATACATAAGGCCTTGAAGGTCATGATGATATATTTGAATTTCATTATTATTATTTTGAAGGCTATGTTTTATTTAATGGGATTTTTTAGGATGTCAAGCTTGGGAGACACAATCTCAACTAACTCTGAAAGAACTGCTCTGGGGAGGTGGGGGGAGAAGTCAGGCTATATAGACCTTTGCAACAAAGGTCAGGTAGTCTGAATATCAAAATATTCCTGTGAAGTAAAGAAAATCAGATTTCTCACCTTAAGGAATTTAGCGAAACAAAGAGGGAATAAAGAGCCTCTTGATGAAAGTGAAAGAGGGCAGTGAAAAAGCTGGCTTAAAACTCAATATTCAAAAAATGAAGATCATGGCATCCAGCCCCATAACTTTATGGCACATAGATGGGGAAAAAGTGGAAACAGTGACAGATTTTATTTGGGGGACTCCAAAATCACTGCAGATGGTGACTATTGCCAAGAAATTAAAAGACGCTTGCTCCTCGGAAGGAAGGCCATAACAAACCTAGATAGTATATTCAAAAACAGAGGCATTACTTTGCAAAAAACAGTCCATATAGTCAAAACTATGGTTTTTCCAGTAGTCATATATGGATGTGAGAGTTGGACCTTAAAGAAGGCTGAGTCGCCAAAGAGTTGATGCTTTAGAACTGTGGTGCCAGAGAAAACTCTTGAGAGTCCCTTGGACTGCAAGGAGATCAAACCTATCAATCCTAAAGGAAATCAGTCCTGAATATTCATTGGAAGGGCTGATGATGAAGCTCAAGCTCCAATATTTTGGCTACTTTATGCTAAGAACCAATTCATTGGAAAAGATCTTGATGCTGGGAAAGATTGAGGACATGAGAAGAGGGCAACAGAAGATAAGCTGATCAAATGGCATCATCAACTCAATGGACATGAGTTTGAGCAAGCTGGCGTGCTGCATCTAATGGAATCACAAAGAGTCAGATATGACTTAGTAACTGAACAGCAACAACAAATGTATGGGAAGATACAAGAGTTTAGATTCACTGAAATCCTTCCTTTCATATGCATCTCAGCTATTTGGGGCCAGTATCATGCGTTTTTCCTCAGTGCTCACTTGCAGGGAACAACTGCAGTCTGATGGCTGCTGGATTCCAGGTATTATTTTTCCTGGGTACTCTTGGGGCTCAGAAGTTCACATCTGGAGGACAAAATCAGCTGATGACTGTGATGTGATACAAATCCACTGGGGAATTTTAAACAGGAAGTTATTATTTTGGTTAATGATGTTAAGGTTAATGATTTGCCACATGTAGTTTTCTCCTTATCCAAAGACTTTGCTGAAATAATAGTAAAGGAAGAAAAAGGCATTAAACTTTAAGAACAATGATGAAAGGAGAGAAGACAGCAGGAGCTAAAGCATTACGGCATATTTTTGGAAAATGGAAGCAGATGGACAGAGGAATGGTAACTGGCTCAGATAGATGCAGGTAATTATAACCCAAACTATGTGCAGAGAATACCAATGAGGGATGAGTCAATTTTTATTGCCCAGGACTTGAAATCACACAGAGCAAGGTGAAGCAAAGTTTGGAAATAGATGGAATGGATGAAAAGTTTGCACGAGAAGCTATTATACTAGTTTTCAGATGCCTATTCTAAGCCCTGCATCAAGGTGATATCCTCTATGGCAGGGGTTTCCAACCTCTGGGATCTAATGCCTGATGATCTAAGATGGGGGCTTCCCAGGTAGCCCTAGCGTAAAGAACCTACCTGTCAATGCAGGTAGACTTAAGAGATGCAGGTTCAATTCCTGGGTCGGGAAGATTCCCTGGAGGAGGGCATGGCATGACAACCCACTCCAGTACTCCTGCCTGGAGAATCTCATGGACAGAGGATCCTGGCAAGTTGCAGTCCACAGGGTCGCACAAAATTGGACACAACCAAAGCAACTTAACACTCAGGCAAGCACTGAAGTGAAGTTGATGTTATAATAAGAAATAAAGTGCAAAATAAATGTAATGCTCTTGAATCATCCCCAAATCATCCCCCATCCCACCTGGTCCATGGAAAATTTGTCTTCCATGAAAACAGTACCTGGTGCCAAAAAGACTGAGGACAGCTGCTCCTTGGCAAGAAAAAGAGCATATATTCTACAGAGAATTTGAACTTGAGTAGCAAAGGCACCAAGGTGCATGGCAGAGTGAAGGACATATACATTCAGCTTGAGGATAAAAATAGAAAATTAATCTAAAGCTTGAGAACTGGTTTTCCTGTTGTACGAATGTTGGTCTATAACTGAAAAGTCCTAGAGAATATACTTTCACCTAATTCCCTGACTACTAAACTCAGAATGAAGTCCACCACTTGACCAGTCCTGATCATGGACTAGATCTTGTTTCCAAACACTATTAAATATTAGCTAGAAGATAATAAAATATTTGCAAAAACCCCCAATTTATCTCTCCAATAAAAAAGAGATAAACACAAACAGAAAGGAAAACCCTGGAGGAAACAGAGGTAAATCAAACAGCAACATAACTATTTTTTGTCTTCAGAAGATAATTATTTTTGTCTGCATTGAGATGCTATATTGAATGGTTTAGTCGCTAAGTTGTGTCCAACTCTTGCGACCCCATGGACTGTAGCCTGCCAGGCTCCTCTGCCCGTGGGATCCTCTAGGCAATAATACTGGAGCGCAATGCTATTTCCTTCTCCAGGGGATCTTCGCAAGCCAGGAATTGAACCTGGGTCTCCTGAATTGCAGGCAGATTCTTACCAACGTTGCATACCTAATATGAGATTCAGTTCAGTTCAGTTCAGTCACTCAGTCGTGTCCGACTCTTTGCGACCCCATGAATCTCAGGACGCCAGGCCTCCCTGTCCATCACCAACTCCTGGAGTTTACTCAAACTCATGCCCATCGAGTCGGTGAGGCCATCGGAAACTAAAAAAGGAACCAACAAAGAAAAAAAGTTCAGATGAAATGAAAAATACAAGAAAATAGAGTTCCAAAAAGTAGAACTGAAGCAAAATGACAGAAAAAAAGAAAGACAAGACTTGGAGGATCAGGATATATACCACTTAACTCAGAGTGTTTCAGAGAGTAAGAAAAAACAGGAAAGAACATAATGAAAGAAATACAAGATGATTTCATCCAATTTGACGACATGAATCCTTAGATTGAAAAAGTTTACAAAATTTCTAGGAGAATGAATAATAAAGACCTATTTCAAGCATATCATTAGGACACATAAGAGCATCATGTAAGAGAAGCTTCTAGGAGCTTCTGTAGAGAAAATAAACAGGTTACAAAGTAACAACATTAAACATACCATTCAACTTTTCAGTAGTAACAGTGCTACAGACAAAAGGCAATGGAGGAATGCTTACAAAGTGCCAAAGAAAATCATTTTCAACCTAAAAATTTGGACCAAATCAAATTATCATCAAGTTTGAGGATAAAATAAAATTATTTTCATATCTGTAACTCATGGAAAGTCTCAACAAAATTACTTCCACAAGCAAAGCACAAAATATGTAGAAAAAGGAAACTACCTAGATAGCTAAACAAACAAAATAAAGAAACCTCTGATTAGTTGTCTACTTACAAAAAAATTCTAAATAAAAATATTAACAGTAGTATTACTATGGGAAACAGAGAATGAGAAGTGGAGAATGGTGGCATAGAAAAACTAAGTCTTCACCAACCATAAAAGGAAGCCAGCAGAGAGGATCTAAATTCACAAATCAAGAAATAGAAATCATATTATTTAGAAATGTGGAAGCAAACACCAGAGGAAACAAGGAAATAAAGGATAAGAAAGGGCTGGTCTAAGGAACTACTGATTTTCACTGAAGGTTTAAAATATTATCATATATTTTTCAATTATGTGTATATATTGCTTTGACCAAAACAAACTTAAGGCAGAGTGGAGACTATGTTGTAGTGAAGCAAGAATGGAAAGAGGTGGCTATTTCCACACTCCAGATGAGAGATCATGGTGGCTTGGATCAAAGTGGTTTTGGTAGAGAGAGAAGTGAATAGCTTCAGTATCCAATTTAATGGAACTGACTTAATTCACTGATACATTGACAGTGAGGCATGAGGAAAATAGACCCCTCAAGAATGATACCTAAGATGGTACACGGTGGCACCACTTGTTAAAGTAAATAAGCCTAAAGAAAAACTCAGTTGGGGAAAGCATCGATCAAGATTTCTATTTTGTGCATGTTGGGTTTGACATTCTCATCCAAGAAGAGTGTCAGGGAAGAAGCTAGATGGTTTTCTGAGTTCAATTGTGTCCCCTTAAAAGGGGTTGAAGTCCTAACCTCCAGTATTTATGAATGTGACCTCATTTGGAAATAAGGTCTTTGTAGATAATCACATTAAATGAGGTTATTAGTGTGGGCCCTAATTCAACATGAATGTGTCCTTAAGACAAGGTAAAATTAGGACAATAAACAGACATTCATAGAGGGAAAATGATATGAAGACACAGGAAGAATACCATCTACCAAAGAATGTCTGAAGTGACTAGAAGATGGGAGAGAGAGAGATGGAACAGATTCTTCCACACAACCCTCAGAAGGAACCAACCTTATCGACATCCTACTTTTGGATTTCTAGCTTCCAGAACTGTGAGACAATACATTTCCGTTGCTTAGCCACCCGGTTCCTAGTGTAATGGTTTGTTAGAACAATCTTAGGAAACTAATATACATCAGGAGATTTAGGAAGAGGAAATGGTGGAGATACATATTTTTGGAATCACATGCATGGAAGTAGAATTTAGAGCTGTATAATTGGAGGAAATCACTTCAGTGACGAGTGCAGATGGAGAAGAGGACAAGTTCAGTAGTCAGGATTGAGACTCCCATATTTAGAGACTGATCATTGGGGGAGGAGGCTCTGAAGGAAAATGAGAGAATAGATGACCCAGGAGATATGAGAAAACCAGGAGAGTGTGATGTCAAGGAAAAATAAAAATAAAGCTTTTTTTTTTTTTTTTTTAAAGAGGGAGCGAACAACTGTTTAGATGACAAGTAAGATGAAGACAAAAGGTCACTGCTTTTGGAAACATGAAATTCATCATTGACTTGGGAGGGTCACTTTCTTCATTTAAAGAGGATTGAGGATTGAATTGGGAGTGAGGAAAGTGAGGCTAGTAACTGCAGAAAGCTGTTATAAGATGATTTACTGTGAAGGAGACCAGAAAAAGCAGTGTTGGCCAGAGGGAGACATAGGTTCAGAGGAGCAATCTTAAAAGATGAAAGACGATGGTGTTGGACAGGTCATCTTTGTGGATATTAAGGGACACAGAGTGGATGAAGAACTTTCCTAAGTGAGCTAAAATACTCAGTAAAAGATTATGACCCAGCAATCCCACTACTGGGCATATACCCAGAGAAAACCATAATTCAAAAAGATGCATGCACCCAAATGTTCATAGCAGCATTATTTACAACCAGGAAATGGAAGCAACCTAAATGCCTATCAACAGAAGAATGGATAAAGAAAATATGGTATACATATACAATGGAATAACATGAAGCCATAAAAAGGAATAAAATGGGGTCATTTTTAGAAATGTGGATGGACCTAGAGATTGCCATACAGAGTGAAGTAAGTCAGAAGGAGGAAAATAATGTATATTAATGTATATATGTGGAATTCAGAAAAATGGTATAGATTATCTTATTTGCAAAGCAGAAATAGAGACTAAAGATAGAGAACAAATCCAAGGTGGAAAGAAATGGGTGGGTGGAATTGGGAGGTTGAGATTGACACATATACATGATTGCTACTAGGTATAAAATAGATAATGAGAACGTACTGTACAGCAGAGAGAACTCTACTTAATGTCCTGTGGTGACCTGAAATAGAAGTCCAAAAGGGAGGGGATATATATATGTATGTATTATATATATACATATAGATACACATATGCATATACATATATGGCTGATTCATTTTACTATACAGCAGAAACTAACACAACATTGTAGATCAACCATACTGCAATAAAAATTAATTTAAAAAGATTGTAAGTGGACAAAGGGAGGTTAGTAATAAAAACAGGGAGAGAAAGTGTCTGAAAAACAAATGTCAGAGGAGTGGGAGCTTGTGATACAATAAGAAAAATGACTTAAAAATAACAACGTACCCCAATTTAAGGATCTTGTTTACAGAGATGTATGAATACAAAACAACCTCATCCTGAGAATCCTGCAGAGGGTGTTGTGACCTGTGGACAGAACTCTTACTTGTACCGGCCCCTCCCAGGACAGCTGTGGGTATTTTCTATTTGTTTACATGAGTTGCCCCAGGATTGTGCTACTTTCTTTTCTTTAAAAGTGTTCCCCAAACTGTATACATTTCAGGACTTGAAAAATTCTAGATTCACTCTTGCTTGGAGCAATGAATGGGACACCAGACAGTTTTGGTTAGCTGAAGATTCAAGACAGCTTAGAGAAAACATTGATGAAATGGAAATTTGCCACTGATGCAGCATGAGATTTAGAGTCTCCCAGAAAGACAGAGAGAATCAATGCCCAGAGGACTTTGCAGAGACAGTGTGGAACAAAGATTGTCAAGTCTTCTCCTCAATTTCCTTCAGGAAGGTCCATTTTAGAGCAAGGCATACCTGCTTATGAAACTTCCTTGGGGTGTAGCACTTCCATTGGTCCACTGGTGGGACAACTGGAGACAGAAAGATAAAGATAACCCGCTGATGGCTTCACGTCATGATATAAGCAAAGATTTGTTAAGTTGGACAGAGAAAATGCTAATTTAAAGAGGAAAAACATTAGATGAGTCTGCATTAAAATTAACAGCTGTTCATCAAATGACACCATTAGAAGAGAGAATCACAGATTGGGAGAAGTCACTATTTGGAATATTACAGTACTGACCAAGCCCTTGGATGAAGAGTTAGAAAAAGCTACAATTTGTATGATTTTGGTTAAAGTTCACTCCAGCCTTTGTCTTAAATTTTTGTGTTATTATTGTGTTTCTTCATTGCAAATAGGTGGGGGGAAAGTGGAAACAGTAACAGATTTTATTTTCTTGGGCTCCAAAATCTCTGTGGACAGTGATTGTAGCCATGAAATTGTAAAACACTAGCTCTTTGGAAGAAAAGCTATGGCAAACCTAGACAGCATATTAAAAAGCAGAGACATCACTTTGCCAAAAATGTCTGTACAGTCAAAGCTATAATTTTTCCAGTAGTCACATACAGATGTGAGAGCTGGACCATAAAGTAAGCTGAGCTTCAAAGAATTGATGCTTTTGAACTGTGGTGCTAAAGAAAATTCTTGGGAGTCCCTTGGACTGCAAGGAGATCAAACCAGTCAATCCTATAGGAAATAAACTCTGAATATTCGTTAGAAGGACTAATGGTGAAGCTCCAATACTTTGGCCACCTGATGCAAAAAGCCAACTCATTGGAAAAGACCCCGATGCTGGGAAAGATTGAAGGCAGGAAGAGAAGGGGGATGAGCTGCTTGGATGGTATCACCAACTCAATGGACCTGAGTTTGAGCAAATTCCGGAGATAGTGAAAGACAGGGAAGCTTGGTGTGCTGCAGTCCATGGAGTCACAAAGAGTCAGACACAACTTAGCAACTGGACAGCAACGACAACTATGTTTCTATTTTATTTTACAAAAATTGAACTATATTGTACATTTTGGCTTGTACCTTTTTCCTCCTAGTAGTTATTACAATAATCAGATTTTAGAACTACAAGACATACATAAAGCTGTTTAGTTGACCCATTTTTTTTGTGCCAATGTCATTTTTAAAAATTGAGATATAGTTGACATGGTCTTACATGTTAATTTCAAGTGTGCAACATGATATACGGTGGTTGGTGGTTTAGTCGCTAAATTGTCTCTGACTCTTTGTGACCCCATGAACTGTAGCCCACCAGGCTCCTCTGTCCAAAGGATTTTGCAAGCAAGAATACTGGAGTAGGTTGCCATTTCCTTCTCCAGGGGCTCTTCCCAACACAGGGATCGAACCCAGGTCTCCTGTGTTGCAGGTGGATTTTTTACCGACTGAGCATCACTACGGTAAGTCTAGTTCACATCTGTCACCACATAATTGCAAATAATTGCAATTTTTTTTCTTGTAATTAGAACTTTTAAGATCTTCTCTCTTAACAACTTTCAAATATATCATACAACAGTGTTAACTGTTGTCGCCATGAAGCACATTACATCCACAGGACGTATTTATCTTGGAATAGTCAGTTTGTATCTTTTGATCGCCTTCACTCATTTCACCCATCCTTATCTCTGGCAACCATGACGGTGTTCTTCACTTCTTACAGTCTGGGATAGGGAAGTGACTTCCTCAGGACTATAGTACTGGTGGAGTGCTATGTCCAGATCCCAGTCCACTGCTTCTCTTCATGGTAGAAAAAGCCTTCCCGAAAGCCTTGCCTTAATTCTTTTCTTTCACCCCAGATTGCATCCAAATGAGTGACTGCCTCTTGTTTAAAAAAATATTTGTGAAAGACAGTTTCATAATTTGTTTCACTAGTTCATATTTTGGGGGTGTCCAGATTCCTGTAGGGATGAAATTTTGATGAATTATATTATCTCTTTATCCCCAGGATAAAAAAGAAAAACTCTTCAGGAGTAGAAGGAAGAGAAACATTCACTGGTAAGAAAGGTTCAGGTTGCAAACTTCTCTTGCTTATTTATTGAGGTTAAAAGTTAAACTGGATTAGTACAATCATATTTTTCTGACACATTGACTTGCTTCTTAAGAAAACATATTTAGCTTTTTTTTTTTCATGAATCATTTCAGCAGAAGATCTAGGAGTTATTTCTTAGGCTGAGAAGAAATACTGAAGGCTCCTTTGTGAGGGATTTAGCTAGGTACATGTATGGATTGAGTTCATTTTTTCCCCTCTGGGTTAAATTTTGACTTAAAATTTGTGCATGGGTTGGGAGAGGAGTCATTTGGGCTCATTTTTGTGTTTTTTCTGGAGATAAAAATAGCACCAAATTTACGAGCCTGATAGCATTGCTCTCTGAGCTGTGGCCAAGAAGGTTTTCTCATTGTTGTCATCATTTCCTTCTCTCCCAATTCCCTCCACTTACTCTTTCTCCAGGTTCCCAAGACCTGGCTCATGTAGTGCTGGTAAGTAAGAAGAAACAGGGTGGAGAGTAAAATCAAGAGATGCCAACCTTCAAAATCGCAACCATGAGGTATTACAAAATCTCCCTTCCAAATGGAGTGCCCTGCCCACAGAGTTGCTTTTCACCATAACGCACGTGACCTTTCATTTTATGTGAGCTTTCTTTTTGCAAATGTCACAACCTCCATCTGTAGAAATTTCCATTATCATTGAAAGTTTCAGGTATGAAGTACACTTTCCATTTAGATTTTCAGTAGACTATAAATAGGACTGTTTTCTGGACAGAAAATTAAATTTCACACCCAATCAACTGAAAAATGGCCAGATATTACTTACCATGACAATTCCCCCTTCATAATAGGGAAATGGGAGGACATACCTTTATTGTTTCTATGATGATCATAAGTAATTTAGGAAATACAATTCCATGTAAAGGAATAACCCCATCACTGAAAGATGACTGTTAACAAAATTTTGATGTATATTCTTCTTTTAAAATATGAGATCCCAATGTAAGCATCCTTTTTGTAACTAACTTTTTAAAAATTAATTTATATTTTTTATTGAAGGATAATTGCTTTACAGAATTTTGTTGCTTTCTGTCAAACCTCAACATGAATCAGCCATAGGTATACATATATCCCCTCCCTTTTGAACCTCCCTCCCATCTCCCTCCCCATCCCACCCCTCTAGGTGGACACAGAGCCCCTGTTTGAGTTTCCTGAGCCATAGCAAATTTCTGTTGGCTATCTATTTTACATATGGTAGTGTAAGCTTTCATGTTACTCTTCCCATACATCTCACTCTCTCCTACCCTCTCCCCATGTCCATAAGTCTATTCTCTATGTCTGTATCTCCATTGCTGCCCTGTAAATAAATTCTTCAGTACCATTTTTCTAGATTCCATATATATGCATTAGAAAATGATATTTATCTTTCTCTCTATGACTTACTTCACTCTGTATAATAGGTTCTAGGTCCATTCACCTCATTAGGACTGACTCAAATGTGTTCTTTTTTTGTGGCTGAGTAATATTCCATAGTGTATATGCACCACAACTTTATCCTTTCATCTGTTGATGGACATCTAGGCTGCTTCCATGTTCTAGCTATAACTAACTTTTTAAAAATTAAATGTATGTTGGCCTTTTTGTAAGGAACACTCTTACACTGTTGATAGGAATGTAGATTAGTGCAGCCAGTTTGGAAAACAGCATGGAGGTTCCTTTAAAAATTGAAAACAGAGTTACCATATGATCCAGCAATCCCATACTGGAAGAAAACTCAAAAAAGATATATTCATCCCAATGTTCATAGCAACATTATTTACAACAGACAAGACATAAAAGCCATCTAAGAGTTCCATTGACAGATGAAGAGAAAGAGAAAACGTGGTTCATAGACACAATGGAAAGTAACTCAGCCATAAAAAAAAAAGCATGAAATAATGCCATCTGCAGCAACATGAATGGACCTATAGATTACCATATTAAGTGAAAGCAAGTCAAACAGAAAAAGACAAGTACCATATGATATCACTTACATGCATGTGTGTGTGTGTTAGTCACTAAGTCATGTCCGACTCTTTGTGACCCCAAAGACTGTCCCTCCAGGCTCCTCTGTCCATGGATTTCTCCAGGCAAGAATATTGGAGTGGATAGCCATTCTCTTCTCCAGGCGATCTTCCTGACCCAGAGACTGAACCCTGGTCTGCTGCATTGCAGGAAGATTCTTTAACATCTGAGCCACCAGGCAACCCCTTATCACTTACATGTGGAATCTAAAAAAATGATACAAATGAACGTGTTTACAAAACAGATGTAGACTCACAGACATAGAAAACAAACTTATAGTTACCAAAAGGTATAGTGGGGATGGAGGTGGAAGATAAATTAAGAGTCTGGGATTAACATACACACAGTACTATATTAAAAAAAAAAAATAGGTAAACAAGGACCTAGAACATAGCACAGGGAACTACATTCAATTTCCTATAATAACCTATAATGGAAAGAATCTGAAGCTATATACCTGAAACTAACACAATATTGTAAATCAAATATAGTCCAATTTTTTAAAAAAGAAAGAAGTGTGCATTAGCCTCTTCATACACAGCAATGGAAAATATTAACTGATTAAAGACAGAAGGGTCTTTCGGTTATTAGAGGAATTTAGAATGAATATGTTTTAAGCATAGAATCAACAGAATTCTTTTTCTTATGGGGATTTGCTTATGGAAAGTTGATAAAGATTAAAATATCTGTAATTCATAATTACCTTTTGATTATAATTTCCTAGTACTCATTAGACTTGAAATAACTTACATCTGGTATTTGGTATTGACAACTATCTGTTCTATCTGTCTTTGTTTCATGTCAAGATATCCATTTTGTTTTACTCCTTGAGTAATAAGCTCAGTAGAGGTAAGGCTGAGTGAATAGATAATATTGAAAAGCACAATACTTAAAATTCTAAAGTGATACACTGACATCTAACAAAAATTAGTGTATTCATACTTCATAAACTGTTTAAATACATGTAGTTACTGTTTCCAAAATTTAAGTTATAAAATGTAATAGATTTTAATTTTCTCACAAACCTTTTTCTAGAGTTAATCCAGAAATCTCAGTTTTTATCAGTCAAAGCCTAATCCCAGTTTCCCTCACCTCCTTGGAAATATTATAAATTTTGTAGATATACTGCAAAGAGCTATGATGAGAGGGAAAGGAAAGAGCAGTCTAGACACTGAATGTTTTCCATGTCACATTATTCTTTAATACTATGCAATGAATTCATCTCCAGAGTATAACATTTGGGAATTCAAAATGAACCAAGTTTTGAACTCTGACTGTTTTTGAAAAAATATTGCCTAGTGTTTATATTTTTAAAAATCAGTTTGTAGTGAATTAAAATAAATACTTTTCTTTCTTATCAGTTTTGGAAGGAAATTTCAAAATGTCCAGTGCATGACAAAAACACTTGATGTCCAAGCTCTCCTTATTGCCCTGGTCACCAGTGATCTGGTATAGGTTTCAATTTGCTTTGGTCCTCTCGATCCTGTAAATCTTTCTTTTTTGCTTTATCTCTTTTGCTATATTATGATTCAGTAATAAAATGTTACCTTGAAGATTTCCTGTGAAAACATTTCACAGTCTGTGTGCCAATTTGTATAATTTACGCAGGTTGTGGGTAAAATAGTTAATACCTTCTGTTGTATGGCATCTAACCTGAGTTCTTGGAAAAATGCAAGTCTAAACTGTTTTGCATAGCATTATCGTACTTGTTGTCCAAGTTAGGATACCTTTAAGAGTGAAAGGATGGTAGAAACTGTTAATAATTAAGCCATAATAACAGAAATAAACTATAAGTGTCCCAGGCAAACCAGGACAAAGGACCATCCCATTTAGAGGAAGGTTATAAAATATCACATGATAATATTGTCATAATTGAATATGAACTTTTCTTGAGCTTGCTTATTTTTATACATGCTCTGATATCATAAAAAGGGAAGTGATATATTCCATAACAAACTCTTTAAGCTGACTCTCATTGAATTTCAGGCTTCTTAGTCTTCATTCCCTATTAGAATTTTTTTCTTTCTTGAGGTTAAGGAATGGCAGCCTAAAAAAAAAAAAAAGGAAGATTTATAGAAAGATACTTTCACCTGAAAAGACATTTAAAGCTAGTGTTTATTTATCTGTTTTTGTCTCTGCTTGTTTTTGATGATTGTCTATGTTTGTTAGCCTCGAAACTGACTGGATTAGAATGTAGTTCATATACAGTAAATGTAAAAAGCAGTAATAGCTAATGAATACTAACTAGTATAACTCAGTATGAGTCAACAGATAATAATTGTAGTTAGTCATTCTATGTATATTATCTTTAATCCTTGTAAAAACCCTGTAACATACCATTAGCCCCATTTTTGAGATGAAGAAAATGAGGTTTACTAGCTTGCTTAAGGCCACAAAGTTGGAATGAAACAGAACCACTTTCTGAATCTAAACCCCACGATCTTCACACTACATGTTGACTCACTCCCTCTTTAAGAAGACCCGAGGATTGCCCTTGTCTACTCTCCATCAGCATCTCAAAGTTTTCCTGGGATGATTAAAGATCTATAATTATAATATAATATTCTGTATCCATTCCAGCAAAAATAAATGCTATTTATTCTATGGAGTGAGTCTCTTCCTCTACCTGTTATGCCTGTTTTGCAAACATGTTTAACCAAACAGAATTACAACAGCCTTCCACAATTGATGGCAGCAATGATAGTTTTGCAGTGTATAAAGGACTAAAAAAAATAATTATTATTTTTCCTAAAAAAAGATTACAGTCCTACTCATTTAATCTCCCCAAATAGCCATTAGCTATGGCATGTAGAGAACAAATTTTTGGACACCAAGGGAAAAGGGGGGAGTGGGATGAACTGGGAGATTGGGATGGACATATATGCACACTATTTATAAGATAGATAACTAGTGAGAACATGCCATATAGCACAGGGAACTCTACTCAGGGTTCTTGTTGACCTACAGGGGAAGGAAATCTTAAGAAGAGGGGATACATGTATATGTATAACCGACTCACTTTGCTATACAGTAGAAACTAACACAACATTGTAAAGCAACCATACTCCAAAAAAATTAATAAATAAAAATAAAATGGAAAAAAGCAAGAAAGCCAGTAAACACACAAAAATAAACACTGTACTGCAAAAACCACTACAGTATTGTAAAGTAATTAGTCTCCAACTAATAAAAATAAATGAAAAGTAAAAAAGTAAACTAGATTTGAATTTACATATGTACTTTAATTATAAAACACCTAAAGTTATGTACTGTTTTATATTATCATTATATACTTTGCATTAAAGATCAATGAAATTAACCTTGCTTTTGTCATAATTACAAATAGTTTTGAACACTTTTAGATATGGAACCAAATATATAATGACTTAGCTTTAATAACAACAACAAAATAGCCATCTGCTATGGTAGCCAGTTAAAGCCACTTCTTCTGTAGGTATGTCTCTTGTCCCCACTGTTATAGTACCCCTGTCTCCCAGAGCCCTTTTGATATAAGTAGAAACAGGCCCCGATTACTGTGAAACTGTTCATAGGGACACAGTCTGATGAATGGTCATGACATACTGATGAGTATAACCACCGTGACATTGATTAAACACAGCATCAACATCCTCTCTAAGGAATCTGCCTTTGTATGCTTGTAACCAGGAAGAATGTATATATGCATGTCCAACTATTTGCAACCCAATGGACTGTAGTCCACCAGACTCCTCTGTCCTGGGATTCTCCAAGCAAGAATACTGGAGTGGGTTGTCATTTCCTACTCCAGGGGGTCTTCCCTACCTAGGGATCAAACCCAAGCCTCTGATGTCTCCTGCATTGGCAAGAGTGGTTCTTTACCACTTCCCAGAGTGCCACCTGGGAAGCCTAAACCTTTGGCATTCTTGTGTTTGTGTGCGTGTGTGCTAAGTTGCTTCAGTCATGTCCAGCTCTTAGCAACGCTATGGACTATAGCCTGCCAGGCTCGCCTGACTGTGGAATTTTCCAGGCAAGAATACTGGAGTGGGTTGCCATCCCCTTCTCCAGGGGATCTTCCCAACTCAGGAAGAGGGCTAAACCAAAGCCTTCTGTGGGAGCTGAGGTCCAGGAATGTTGGGGACATTGGAACTGAAAATTCTACCAACAGTTCTGTCCATTCCCATCAAGATTGACCTGCAGTCCACCTGCTAATATATTTTAGAGTTGCCTCTGAGCTTCCCTTGTGGTTCAGCTGGTAAAGAATCCGTCTGCAATTCGGGAGACCTGATTTCAATCCCTGGGTTGGGAAGATCCTCTGGAGAAGGTAAAGGCTACCCACTCTAGCATTTTGGCCTGGAAGAATTCCATGGACTGTATAGTCCATGGGGTCGCAAAGAGTTGGAAATGACTGAGTGACTTTCACTTCACTTCCGAGGTAAAAGGGTAGGTATTCCTGTCTTGAGGCATTTGCAATCCGTCTTCCTGAAGGCAAAAGTGAAGAATCTTGGTCTCTTTGATAACTGCTTTCTTTCTACCATCTCACAACATTTAGTATGCTGGATTGAAGCATTGATTAGAACAGGCTCTGGTTGTATTTCTCTTCAAATTTGATCCTACTTCCATCTATTGACATTATCAACATTCTCCTGATTCCAAAAACCAAGCCACCCCTGCTTATGTAGTAACAATGCCTCCCATTCAAGTTCTTGATCTATCTGCAGATTGTTTGTTGATTTGCCATACTTTTTTAAACTTCCTTTATTTACTTACTTAGCCAATAAATCATTAAAGCATTTTTAATAATTTATTTTTTAAATTTAAAGCAATAGGCAAGTATAGCATAAAGGACTTTTTCTCCATAAACCACTTGAGAATAAGTTGCCAAAATGATACCCCATCACCTCTAAATCTTTATGCCTTGGGAAAGAAACCTCAGTAAGTTTTCTTCTCTGTATTTCCCATAGTGAGAGGTCACACTGCCTTCTCCATAGTCCTGACACTGCAATTGCTAAGCCCTGGGATATGTATAACTCAGCTTCAGTAGACAATGCTGAAATCTTCTCCAAAGGGGATGTCAGACTTTCTGGAATCATCTTGGGTTTGTCATTGTCTTCATTAAATCATCTTTCTTAGGCTGGTCTCTGTTCCTGCACTTGACAGGAAAGACTGCTAGGATGATCATTTCAGACCCTTACTATTCACAATTTGATGTTCTCATTTTCCATTTTCATTCCCCTTGGAAGCTTTGTATCATTTGACCACATTTTTTTATCTCCCTATACTTTTGAAATTCTGTCTTCATAAATGACTTCATTCATTCACTCAAAAGATATTTATTAATTGAACACTTGTCATGGCCCAGGCCCTATGTTAGGCTTTTCATATCCGATGGTGAATGTGACAGAAAACTCCTTTGCCCTTATGAAGCTAACATCAAACTGAATTAGTTTTCCTAAATCACATTATGGATCATATCACTATAGGCTCAAACACTTTTAACACTTTCTTTTAAATTAAAGAAAACTTCATAGTCTTTGATTCAATATCCTCCTATGTTAATACCTGTACTTATTTTTCCAGCCTTCTATTACTACCATACCCCTGACACCAGTGATTTCTAATCAGAGGGCTGAAGACTCTAGGGAACCAAACTATTATGCCAATGGACCTATGAACCCATATATTCCTCAATATTAGCCTGAATATACATCTATACTCTGCCTATACATCTCATTTCTATAATGTTCAAATACACGAAGATGCTGTGAAAATGCATTCTAACGTGAATTTAGAGCAACTTGTCTTCATGTATAATTTGCTATAAAAGATTACTAAAAGTACAATAATTATCATGTTGGGCAGGGAGTGGGAAAATTTTTTGATGTATACAAGTATACCTAAGTTTCCAAAAGTCTTAATTCCAGCAAATTTGGGCAATTTTATCCCTCACTACCCTCCTTTCAAGGTTTTGTTAGTATTCAGTGGCTGTGGCTTACTTTTTCCTTTAGAAATCTCACCCAAGGTTCCATTTTTATTTAAAAAATCTCCTGCTGTAAGGTGTCTTTTCTTACCATAATTTTTCCTAGCTATCATTTCTTACGGTTGTCCTAGTCCAGAGTGAAATAGATTATATTTTACTTGTCTTTGTACACCTGAAATGCCTAACATAGTACTGGCACATCATCCAAGCAGAAAAACTTGTCAAACTGACATAAAGAAAGAATCAGCATCAATAAATGTGTAACATAAGACTATCACACCAGAGTCAGTAGAAATAAGGTGATACATTTCAAGTATTGTTTAGTTTGTTGAAAAAAATTTCCATGAATCCATCATTATGCTACTTTAGAGCTTTGGAACTGTGGAATTCATCCTGCTTTTAAACTATTTTTAGCCCTTAAACCAACTGCGCAAGAGGCTGAATAAGTTCATGTTTATTTTACCTGCACAAAAATTTTTCTCTTAAAGAGGATTAATATAATAATCTACCTCTAAACAGTATTGCCTGATTAATGTATTTCTTTTTTTTTTTTTTTTTGATTAATGTATTTCTATGAAGGACTAGCTTATGAGAGTTGAAGCAGGGCTCAGACTTGGTACTTATTATCATTACTTACCCTACAACTTCAATAGATTCTTAAGTTATTATTGAGCACAAAGACCCTCTTTTATCTCTATATTCCCTACACCTTCACATATAATGTGTGTTCAGAGAACCTAGTAAGTGACTATATTCATGGATCCGTCACAAGAGAGGCTCTATCCTGACCAAGGAGCCAAACAGGCCCCTGCACGATAATGACTCACTATCAAAGATAAGATAGACTTGCACTTATATAAGACAAATATATTTAATCTCCTTGTTCCACTTCTTTCTTCCATTTTATCAGAATTCTATGATGCATTTTTTCTCACTCTATTCACAAAAGTATAACAAGTTTTGATAAAAAAAAGAAAAAGAAAAAAAAGATACGTGTCTTCCTTGGTAACCAGCTTTCAAATTACTGAGTACTTTTAGATCTGATAGTTACAAAGGTGTACACCTGAGAACAGGAAGCCAAAAAGCAATCCTTGGAGAACTTTCAGAATATGATTTTTGTCCATATATATGTATATATACACACATATATACACACACACAGGCTTCCTTGGTGGCTCAGACGGTAAGGTATCTGCCTGCAGTGCAGGAGTGAAGTGAAAGTCAGTCATGTTGGACTCTTTGCGACCCCATGGACTACACAGTCCATGGAATTCTCCAGGCCAGAATACTGGAGTGGGTAGCCTTTCCCTTCTCCAGGGGATCTTCCCAACCCAGTGATTGAAACCAGGTACCCTGCAGTGCAGGCAGATTCTTTACCAGCTTAGCCACAAGGGAAGCCCAATAATACTGGAGTGGGTAGCCTATCCCTTCTCCAGCAGATCTTCCCAACCCAGGAATTGAACCTGGGTCTCCAGCATTGCAGGCAGATTCTTTACCAACTGAGCTATCAGGAGACCCGGGTTCAATCCCTGGGTCAGGAAGATCCCCTGGAGAAGGAATTGGCAACCCACTCCAGTATTCTTGCCTGGAAAATTCCAAGGACAGAGGAGCCTGGCAGGCTACAGTTCATGGGATCGCAAAGAGTCAGACATGACTGAGCAACTAACTTTCACTTTCTTTTCTATATATATATTTATATAACTGATATATATCAATTAAAGGAAACCAGTAATGGAAAGTTCTGACATCATTTTCCCTTGACGTATATCTGTGATTTACGTATGTTAAAGGATGGGTTATTATCAGTTGAGAGTCAAGACATCATTTCTCTGCCAGTTTAGAGACTAATAATTGTAGTTTAACAGGGAAATTATCTCAAAATTACAAGTGATGTTTCAGCAAAAAGAAAAAATTCTCTCCTTGTCATAATGCTAATAGAGTACTGAAGAAAAAAATCATGAGTCCCAAATAAGAGAGACTTCTTAAGGGAAGGGTGTAAAAAGGCAAGAACTGGTGCTCTTTACCCCAGATGTGACCCTGACTCAAAGCAGCCTGGTGGGACTCATTGTAACCATCTCGCTGCCGACAACAGAGCCAGGGACAGGATTAGGGAAGTCCCAGAAGCAAGAAATGGAACCACTTTCAGAATAATAGTCACAGAAATTTGGAAACTAACACCTCATGGCAGTAGGGTTAGGAAATATTCCTTAAGTTCAATTGATTCCATCATCAGACAAGCTATTTTTAAAAATGTTTTTTAAAGCCATATAGTCTTACTGGGGTGCGGTCCTTATTTCCTCCTTCCTTTATCTTGGCAGAACATCCCTGTAATTGGTTTCCCACAAGGAAATGCCAAATCCTAACATCAGACAGTTAGACTAAGAACAAATAAAACTTCTTCCACATTTTCCTTCACAGATTAATCATTATTGCTATTCCCCATTAGATTTGTAAGAATGTACCAATTATTTGGGCTTCCCAGGTAGCTCAGTGGTAAAAAATCTGTCTGCCAATGCAGGAGACACAGAAGACAAGGGTTCGATCCCTGGGTCCAGAAGATCCCCTGGAGAAGGAAGTGTCAACTCACTCCAATCTTCTTGCCTGGAAAATTCCATGGACAGAGGAGACTGGTGGGCTACAGTCCATGGGGTTGCAAAGAGTCAGACACAACTGAATGACTGAGCATGCACGCACATACCCAATTACTTAGCACACTTCTAACCATTTGAACATGTATTTTTAAAGATCTCAGCTTTTGTCAAAATCCAATGAAAGGGAGATTAAAGAATGATAGTAAATGAGACTATTAACTAGATATACTTCAAAGGTCATCAGGCCTAATCAAAAGTGAAGATTTTTCAAGACAGAGCTCTCTTCTGGCAGCTCCTCAAATAGACTTGTGGGCTGGGAGGCACAGGAAGGAGAGGTGGTCTTGGAGTCTAGAGGGTCCACTTCAGGATGAATCATAATAGGCGAGAAAGATGCCCAGGGAGAAAGGCAATCTTTCAAGACATCAGGATTTACAAACAAGCTCTGCTCACACTGAGAATCAAATAAGGAGCAAGGACAGTCCTTAGCCACAGGTGTGAGTCATAAGCAGACTGAACTTACCATTGACTGTCTTCCAGGTCACCAAATCTTTGTTAAATTGTTACGAATCATTTAACCCTAGTCCTAGGATGTTGTGTGATTTCTCCCTATTACTTAAAAAAAAGCAAAAGAAGACATTCTTCTTTTAAGTTTCATCCTGACACTCACTCCACATTGGATAAGCCACAGTTCTCTGCTTCTGTTCGTAGCAAGATGAACCAGGAAGAATATTCAGACTCACATTTGCAGCAATATTAGTGCTTTCCACCTCCAAGAGAAGGGGCAGAAAGACTTTCTAGAAAAATGCTGCTTTCTCTCTCTTTCTCATTCTTCCTTTAAAAGGACACTCTGAATATCCACACCGTTTATTAATATTACTACTATTATTATGTGAAAAATGAATTACACTCAGTCACTAAAAAGACCCAATGATGTGCTAAGGTGGTAAGGTAAATTTTGTTAGATTTTATGGTACATTATCAAAGCCCCTAAACTCCAAAGCATAAAGTTGGACATCATTAATGATTTCAAGGGGTTAGCAAGTTTAAACAGATTCAGGTATATGTTCTAATAACAAATCATTATTTATCTAAATCCAAGTAAATATTAGAGAAAGAAATGGCACCCCACTCCAGTATTCTTGCCTGGAGAATCCCATGTACAGAGGAGCCTGGTGGGCTACAGTCCCTGGAATTGCAAAGAGTCAGACACGACTGAGTGCACACGCATAGGTAAATATCATCTACTAACCTGTGTCAAAACAAGGTGTCATACTTTACTTGATTCTTTAAGCAAATCACATTAAACTTAAAGGATGCCTCCCAGGGAATATGCTGAAACACCCGTTTTCTTAAGCAGCATGTCCTCGGCGAGAAATTCCAAGTAAGTAAATAGGACATGAGAACATTTTATAATTTGTGCCAAGGTAAAACTAGAAACTACCTCCTAAATTAAGCTAGATGAAAACAGAAATATGTGACACGTTTGTCTATTAATAAATGTATGTTGTTAATTTAGGTGATCTCTATTCGTCCAAAACAGCTTGATTTAATCTGATCTTATAAAATATATGTTACTGAATTGATGCCAAGCCCTATTTCCTGATGTACTCTAATTTTTTAATGCTGGAAAAATTCAGACAAAAAATATACTATAATATAGTATTGTTTTTATTTTTGGCTTATTTTTTATAGAATGTTATAGCAAAATAATATGGGCCCAGAAAAAGCTAAATTTTAAGATTAGCATGTTTAATATCTAATGTAGTATTGCATTACTTTTATTTTTTGCATTTTTAATTTATTTTATTTTTAAAGAACACTCCACTGAGATGTGATGGACATACAAAAAGCTATAATAATAGATAAACAACAAGGTGAAACTATATAGCACAAGGAACTCTACTCAATATCTCCTAATGATCTATGATGGAAAAGAATCTGAAAAGGTATCTACATATACCAGAAGTGAAAGTCAAAGTGCTAGTCACTCAGTCATGTCTGACTCTTTGTGACCCCATGGACTGTAGCCTGCTAGACTCCTTTGTCCATGGAATTCTCCAGGCATGACTAACGGAGTGGGTATCATTCCCTTCTCCAGGGGATCTTTCCAACCCAGGGATCAAACCCAGGTCTCCTGTATTACAGGCGGTTCTTTCCATCTGAGCTACCAGGGCAGCCTATTTCAATGTGTGTGTGTGTGTGTATATATATACATATATATATGAATCACTTTGCTGTACCCTTGAGTTAACACAACACTGTAAATTAACTATACTTTAATTAAAAGTGGTTTTTAAAAAGTTAAACATATTCAATATATACAACTTAAGGAATTTGGCAATAAGAATACACTGTGAAGCCATTCCATGATGAAAGTTATAAACTTATGAATCACCTCTAAAATTTTCTCCCCTCCCTCTTTAGTTATTTATTTATAATTTTTTTTTGTGGTAAGAGTGCTTAATATAAGATACATTTTCTTAGCAAATTTTTAAGTAGGCAATATAGTGTTGCTGACTACAGTCTCAATATTGTACAATAGATCTCTAGAGCTTTTTCATCTCGTATAACTTAAACTTTGTACCCTTTGACCAACACCTCTCCATCTCCCCCTCCCAAGTCCCTGTAACCAAAATTCTACTCTCTGGTTCTATGAGTTTGACTATTTTAGAATATTTATAAAAATGAGATCATGCAGTATTTGTCTTTCTGTGACTGGTTTGCTTTATTTAGCATAATGTCCTCCCCTAGTGGTGGTTTAGTCGTTAAGTTGTGTCCAACTCTTTGTGACCCTGTGGACTGTAGCCCACCAAGCTTCTCTGTCTATGGGATTTTCCAGGCAGGAATACTGGACCGGGTTGTCATTTCCTTCTCCAGGGGTTCTTCCTAACCCAGGGATCAAACTCAAGTCTCCTGCATTGCAGACAGTCTCCTACACTGCAAGAGGGGTCTTTACCAAATGAGCCATCAGGGAAGCTCATCGTTCCCCAGGTCCATCCATGTCGTCAATCTTTTTTTTAAAGCTTAATAATATTCCTTTGTATGTGCATATCACATTTTAAAAATTGAGGTATAATTGATATGTAATGTATTAGTTTCAGATGTATGACATGATTCAATGTTTATATATATTGTGAAATGATCACCACAGTAAGTCTAGTTAACATTCATCAACCATGCATGTGGGTGTGCAAAGTCACTTCAGTCGTGTCCGACTCTATGCAGCCCTATGGACTGTAGCTCACCAGTCCCCTCTGTCCGCAGAATTCTCCAGGCAAGAATACTGAAGTGGGTTGCCATGACCTCCTCCAAGGAATCTTCCCAACCCAGGGATCAAAACTGTCTCTTACCGTCTTCTGCATTGGCAGGCAGGTTCTTTACCACTAGCGCCACCTGGGAAGCCCCTTCATCAACTGTGTGCTGTGTGTGTGTGTGTGTATTAGTTGCTCAGCCAGGTCCAACTCTTTGTGACGGCGTGGACTGTAGCCCACCAGGCTCCTTTGTCCATGGACTTCTCCAAGCAAGGATACTGGAGCAGGTTGTGATTTTCTTCTCCAGGTTTTTACAAATATTTTTCTTGTGATGCTAACTTCTAAGATTTACTCTCTTCGCAACTTTCAAATATATGATGATGTATTATTAACTACAGTTGCCATGCTATACATTACCTCCCCATGACTTAATTTTCCTTATAACTAGAAGTTTGCTTCTTTTGACCACCTTCACTCATTTCACCCCATCCCCTACCCTCTGCCTCTGGCAACCACCAGTCTGTTCTCTGTATCGATGAGTTTTTTCATGGTTGCTGTTGTTATTCTTTGTTTTAGATTCCACACATAAGTGAGAAATTAATCTAAAATGTTCATGCAATGCACTGTGAAGTTAATCTAGAATGCTTCTCTAACCTACTTTCTTTTGTCCTAATCCTACTGTCACAGAAGTTGTCACACTAAATGACATCTTTACTTGCAAACTCTTCTGACTCCTCTCCCAGACTGTCATTTCTGGATGTCTCTTATTTTGTCATGTTTGTCTTTCTTTGCCAGACTTAGAGACAGTTAGCACAATACTTTCAAGGTCCATCCATGTTGTCCCAAATGGAAAGATTTCTGTTTTTTTTATGGCTGAATAATATCCCATTGTAAATGTGTGTGTGTGTGTGTGTGTGTGTGTACATATAAACACACAGCATGACTATCCACTCGAGTATTCTGGCCTGGAGAATCCCATGGATGGAGGAATCTGGCAGGCTATAGTCCATGGAGTCACAGAGTCAGACACAACTTAGCGACTAAGCACAACACATATATACATCACATCTAAAAAATCCATTTATCTATTGATGTGCACTTCGATTTCTTCCATGTCTCGGCTATTGTAAATAAAGTTTCAATAAATACAGGGTTGTATATATTTCTTCAAGTTAATGTTTGCATTTTCTTTAATTAAATTCCTCAAAGTGGGATTATGGGATCATATGGTAGTTCTATTAACATTTTTTCCAGTTTTGCTGAGATATCACTAACGTACAGCGTTGCATGAGTTTTGGATGTTCAGCGTAATGATTTGACTCACATATATGGAGAATCAATGACCACTGTAAGTTTAGTTAACATCAATCAAATGTTTGCCTCCTCAGTACTGCTTGTTATCTTCTGTTGTTGTCATTTCTAACAACTGTTCTCCAAGGTGTGAGGTGACATCTGATTGTGGGTTTAAGATGCATTTGCCTAATGATGAGAGATGTTGACTAACTTTCATAGACTCGTTAGAGATTTGTACATTTTCTTTGGTGAAACATGTATTCAGATCATTTGCTCATTTTTATTTTCTTTTTAATTAATTTATTTTAATTGGAGGCTAATTACTTTACAAGATTGTGGTGGTTTTTTGCCGTACATCGACATGAATCCATTTGCTCATTTTTATATTAAATTATTTGCTTTTTTGCTACTGCATTTGGGAGTTTCTTACACATTTTGGCCAGTAAAACCTTATCAGATAGATGGTTTGCAAGTATTTTCTTCCATTCTGTAGACTGCTTTCACTTTGCTGACTTGGTTTTGTTTTTTTGTTTTGTTTTTGTGTAGAAGCTTTTCAGCTCGATATGATCCCACTTGTCTCTTTTGGTTTTTGTTGTTGATGATTTTGGTATCACCTCTAAGAAATAATTGTTAAGTCCAATATCTAGAAGCTTTTAATGTTGCTTTAGTTTTAAAACATCCCAATGTGCTCCTTAATGATTTTAGTGCATTTAGATTGTGTATTTCCTAACTATTTTTTGTAAAAGTTTAATTAACTTTACATCTTTTACATCTTTTAACACTCTGATCACCGTGAGGTTAATCTAGAATGCTTTTCTAACCTACTTTCTTTTGTCCAAATCCTTCCATCACAGATTTTGTCACACTAAATTACATCTTTACTTGCAAATTCTTCTGAGTTCTCTCCAAGATGGCCATTTCTGCACGTCTCTTATTTTGAGTATGTCCCATAACATTTCACACAGTGCTTTACATATAACTGATACTCACTAAAATTTTTTGGTAAACAAATGAATGAGCTAATTAATGCTTTAATTAATTAAGGGCCTGAAATTGAGCCATTTTAAGATCCCATAAATAACAAAATGGATATTTTTTAGTAGCACTTTGTAGGAGCATGCATGTGCTTTATAGGAAAGACAGGAAGCTCTCTTGGTACTTTACGATGCTTTCAAAAGGCCAAAAAAAAAAAAGGACAAACAACAACCCATATATCAAAACTAATTTTATTTGATAATCAGATTGATTAATTTGGTTTAAATATATACTGTTCTTAATTTTTTAAAGTTAAAAGTTCTTTTTTACATTTAAATGTGTCTCCCCTTATACTTGATGAATAAATGACTCAATTAACCAAACTAGAATTCCTCTTATGTTCACTAGTCTTTGCTTTCTTTTTTCTTAACTTTTATTTTCATTTGAGTATAGTTGATTAACGATGCTGTTTTAGTTTCAGGTGCAAAGTAATTCAGTTATACATATACCTGTATCTATTCTTTTTCAAATTCTGTCCCCATTTAGGTTATTATAGAATGTTGAGTAGAGCTCCCTTTGTTATGCAATAGGTCCTTGTTGGCTATTTATTTTAAATATAGTTTGTGTGTATGCCAATACCAAACTCCATGTGTGTGTGTGTGTGTGTGTGTGTGTGTGTGTGCGTGTGTTTTAGAAAGCATAACTAGCCAGAAAAAGAAAAGTGTTTTTACCCAAAACACTCCCAAGTGCTTGATATCAACGTTCATGATCTGAGAGTCACATCTTCAGTGATGGTTTGATTTTGTTGGTACAGAGAGTGTGCTCCTGTGACAAAACCATAAATGGCCTGTTGAGATGGAATCTTGAGTATCTAAGACTGTTTAAAATAAATATTTCCAACTTTGAGTTTAGCAACTTTCAAAGCAGATGTCTTCTATCAGGGAAAAGTAGCAGATTTTTTTCTTTAACTTGGCAGGCACATTTATATTTTCTATACTGTCAGTTCCCTAACAAGGAAGGGTTTTTGGTTTGGTTTTTTTTTTCACAGTTTAGAGTTGTCTTCTAAAAGATAGAGGTAGTAGGGTACACTGGTTAAGGACATGAATTTCCTCAGCAGGCAGTGCTGAGTTCCAATGTCAGATCACATAATAACAATGGCTACCATTTGTGAAGGGGCCTTCCCAGCTGGTAAAAAACCCACCTGCCAATGCAGGAGACATAAGAGATGCGGATTCAATCCCTGGGTGGAGAGGATCCTCATGAGGGCATGGCAACCCACTCCAGTATTCTTGCCTGAAGAATCCCATGGACAGAGGAGCCTGGTGGGCTACAGGCCATGGGGTCGCAAAAGAATCAGATATAACTGAAGTGACTTAGCAGGCACGCACCATTCGTGGAGAGCTTACTAGCTGCCTAGCTTTGGGATGATATTCTTTACATGAATTATTTCACTCAGTTCTCACAACTTAGGAAATATTATTGAGCATATTCTTTTTTGCATGAGGAAACTAATATTTAAAGCATCAAGTAAAATTTCTGAGTACACTCAGCTGGTAAAATGAAAGACAGCATTTGAATCCATGTCTATTTAATTCCAGAGCCCATATTTTAACCATTGCATTCTTAAATGCCTACTAAGTGTGACCTTGGTCAAGTTCTTGCACATGACTGCATCTTGTTAGGTTATTGTGGAGATTCTATAAATCAGGAAGTGTAAAATACTCAGGATGGTGCTTGGTACAAAGTAAGCTCTCAAACTGTAACCTAGAAATAATTGTTATTCTTGTTTTTAACAGTCAGTGGTTTACTAGACAATTAGAAAAGAAGGAAAAATAATCTCTTACGTTGACCCACAAATTTACTCATTACTTCGTATAATTCTAAATTTCCATCTGGTATTTCTCTTTAGTCCAAAGAACTCCTTTAACTTTTCCTGTGGGATGGATTTGCTGGCAACAAACTATCTCCACTTTTGCCTTTCCAAAATTTTATTTTTCATCTTTATTGAAGTATAGCTGATAAAATTTTAGCTTATTTAAGTTGTGTACATTGTGGTAATTTGATCTATGTATACATTGTGAGAGGATTCCCTCCATCTAGTTAATACATCCAAAACCTGACATGTATGTCTTTACTGTGTGTGAGAACATTTAATTTCTACCTCCTTAGCAAATTTCAATTATATAATATAGTATAATTGACTATAGTTACCATGTCTTATGATACAACCTCAGAACTTATTCATCTTATAGCTGAATGTTTGTATGCCTTTGCCAGCCTCTCTTATTTCTACTACCTCTGTCATATAAGATTAAAGTTTTGTACAGTTTTTTCAAGCATTTGCTCTTTGTGCTTCAGTTTTATTTGTTTATTTTGCAAAGCTTTTGCAAATTACTTACTTAACACTTATTGATAAGTTCATTGGCATATTTTAGCACATTATTAATCCCTAGAATTATAGAAAATAAGCAGATTATGTATATTAGCATTTTCTTTTTAAATTGGAGTTTGTTTCCCAGGGCTAAAGATATTTGTTTTCCTTATTGATCAAGTAATCTGTGCTTCAGTTTTAATAATTTCTATTCACCTTTCTTCAAGTTTGCTGATCCTGTATTCTGCATTGTTTAATCTGCTGTTAATCCCAAGAATGTTTTTTAAATTCCAGGTGTGGGAATGGCTACCCACTCCAGTATTTTTGCCTGGAGAATTCTGTGGACAGAAGAGTTTGGCGGGCTACAGTCCATGGGGTCACAGAGAGTCAGACACGACTGAGCAACTAACACTACTACTACTATTATATTTTTAAATTCTAGGTATAGTATTTGTTTCTTTTCCAGAGTTTCCACATCTCTCCTAAATTACCCATTTCTTCATCCATTTTCCTGAAAACCCTTTAATATATTTATCATTATTTTAAAGCCCTGACTACCAGTGTCAGCATCAGAGTGATCTATAGGCCTCTTTCTATTGATACTTTTCTTGACTATGAGTCACATTTTCCTGTGTTTAATAATTTTTAATAATTAATAATTAATTTTAATGCATGTTTAACAATTTAAAAGTTTAGATTGAGCATTGTGTATGATGACACGTAGAGATTCTGTCTTCTGCAACTTTCTCTGAAGAATATTAAGGGTCTCTTTTTAGCAGGATGCTAAATTATCAGTAGATCACTGTGATTCTCTAAATATTTGGTTTTAATTTTGAGCTTTCTTGGAGTGGATCTGTTTCAGTTAGTTCTGAGATGTGATTCTTACTCCTAATGTGTGGCCCTGCTGGGGTTTTAATAGAAAGTTCAAGCTGTTTTCCAAGCCCTGTTAACTTGGTAGGACTTGAATGTCAAGTCACACCCCCTCAGAACTAAGCAGATGCTGAAACCTCTATTCCACTCTTTCAGGTTTCCTGCATTGATTTGCACTGGAAATGCTGTCCTCTTGCTTCCTATTTGTGCAACTCAGATATTAGTGAAGAATCTGAAAGGAGTTTATGTGCAGATTTGAGATGATTGCTTCATTTGAGGAATGTTTTCTTCCATTTCCAGCTGCTACGGCAACTCTGATTCTGATACTCGACTTCTCAGCACAGAAAGGACTTCTACTCTCTGACTGAGTTCTAGACCTTTAGGCTAAATGGACTGGGGATTGCCCTGGAAAGAAAAGCCAGAATAATACACATCTGACCCAGTTTATTATCTTTATTTCAAGATGTGGCATGTCACCTACTCATGACATTCGATATAGTGTTTTAGGCTATCATTACCTTTAAATATAGCTGTGGAAATGAATACTCATAAAATCAGAGTCAGAAAAAAAAATCAACCAGTATTCACCAAATGCTATGAAAAAACTACTGTTGTTGTTTAGTAACTAAGTCATGTCCAGTGCTTTGCAACCCCATAGACTGTAGCCCACCAGGCTCCTTTGTCCATGGGATTCTCCAGTCAAGAATACTGGAGTGGGTTGCCATTTCCTCCTCTAGGGAAATCTTCTCAACCCAGGGATTGAACCCATGTCTCCTGCATTGGCAGGCAGGTTCTTTACTGCTGAGCCATAAGAAAACCCTGAAAAGCCTATGCAGAGTACCTAAAACACACTTTGTTCTAAAAATTATAAATGCAATCAAAACCTTGTGAAAATGACTAAACAGAAATGTGAGGAGCATTACCATGTGAACTAGAACTTGAAAAATGAGAGGAGCAACTCATGACAAAGGAAGATAGTACCCAGATATGGGAATAAACATAACCAAAATCTGGAAAGCAAAATGGCATGAAACAAGAGAGATCAGCTTAATTGGGGTAATGGAAAAGACAGGAGATTAAGTTTATTAAGCAGGGTCAGATAAGGATTAAGAGTGTCAAATATTAGGTGGAGGAGTTTGACCTTGCCAACAGCACATTTTCCAAGTATAGAAAATAGTAAATGGAAAATATTATCCTTAAAATACATTTAATGGGAGGTTCAGTTGTTCAGTTGCCTCCAACTATTTGCAACCCCATGGACTGCAGCACGTCTGGCTTTCCTGTCCATCACCAACTCCCAGAGCTTGCTTAAACTCATGTCCCTTGAGTGGGTGATGCCATCCGACCATCTCATCCTCTGTCTTCCCCTTCTCTTCCTGCCTTCAATCTTTCCCAGCATCAGGGTCTTTTCCAATGAGTCACTTCTTCACATTAAGTGGCCAAAGTATTGGAGTTTCAGCTTCAGCATCAGTTCTTCCAATGAATAGTCAGGACTGATTTCCTTTAGGATGGACTGGTTTGATCTCCTTGCAGTCCAAGGGACTCTCAAGAGTCTTCTCCAACACAACAGTTCAAAAGCATCAATTCTTCGGTGCTCAGTTTTCTTTATAGTCCAACTCTCACATCATACATGACTACTGGAAAAACCAAAGCTTTGACAAGAAGGACCCTTGTTGGCAAAGTAATGTCTCTGCTTTTTAATATGCTAAGTTGGTCGTAGCTTTTCTTCCAAGGAGCAAGCATCTTTTAATTTCATGGCTGCAGTCACCATATGCAGTGATTTTGGAGCCCAAGAAAATAAAGTCTCTCACTGTTTCCATTCAGTTCAGTTCAGTTCAGTAGCTCAGTCGTGTCTGACTCTTTGTGACCCCATGAATCGCAGCACGCCAGCCCTCCCTATCCGTTGGTTCCCCACCTATTTGCCATGAAGTGATGGGACCAGATGCCATGACCTTAGTTTTCTGGATGTTGAGTTTTAAGCCAACCTTTTCACTCTCCTCTTTCACTTTCATCTAGAGGCTCTTTAGTTTTTCTTTGTTTTCTCCCATAAGGGTGGTGTCATCTGCATGTCTGAGGTTATTGATATTTATCCCAGCAATCTTAATTCCAGTTTGTGCTTCATCCAGCCCAGCATTTCACATGATGTACTCTGCATATAAATTAAACAAGCAGGGTGACAATTTACAGCCTTGACATACTCCTTTCCTGATTTGGAACCAGTTTGTTGTCTCACGTCCAGTTTTAACTGTTGTTTCTTGACCTGCATACAGATTTCTCAGGAGGTAGGTCAGGTGGCCTAGTATTCCCATCTCTTTAAGAATTTTCCACAGTTTTTTGTGATGCACACAGCCAAAGGGAAGACATGTTTGTATTACCATAACGACTGCATACATGTGTGCTAGGTCTCTTCAGTCATGTCTGACTCTTTATGACCCTAGGGACTGTAGCCCTCCAGGCTCCTCTGTCCATGGGATTCTTCAGGCAAGAATACTGGAGTGGGTTGCCATGCCCTCCTCCAAGGGATCTGTGGACCCAGGGATTGAACCTGGTTTCTCATGTCTTCTGCATTGGCAGGCAGGCTGTTTACCACTAGTGCCACCTGGAAAGCCCCTATTATCATAGTTTTACTTGGTACTATTTCTGGAGTTTTTTTTAATAAAAAAGAGAAAAGCACGGTATACTTAAGCAGCAGGGGGAAAAGATTCTATAGTTAATGGGAGCTTAATTATTATGATAAAATATGAAAGGTAAGATGTTTTGCACAGCGTAACTTCTTGCATTTACTCCTTTTAAGAGCATATTTCTACTCCGGTGGAGTCAGGTACTTTTCTTAAAAAACTTTTTAATTTGCCTGGAGAAGCTGTGGACAGAAGCCTGGGAGGCCACAGCCCATAGGTTCACATAGAGTCAGACACGACTGAAGTGACTTAGCACGCATGCACAGCCAATTAATAAACAATGTTGTGATAGTTTCAGGTGAATAGTGAAGGGACTAAGCTGTACATACATACATGTATCCAATCTCCCCCAAACTCCCCTCCCAGATAGAACGTCATTTTAAGCAGTATCCACCGAAGGAGACATGAAATGGGCATCCATTTTGTGTACTGGATTGTACAAATTTACCTTTTGTGAATTCCTTTATTTAGACAGCCATTTATTATTTAATCAATATGAATTCAGCATCTACCACACCCAGGCATTATTCCAGGAACACGGCAAGGTAGATGATGAGTTTCATTCTTCTTGGAGGCTTCGTTTTAGTGCTTGCTTCTTACTCTGCTCTCTGCCTCCTGGAGGCCACTGGCTTGCTGCCCATCCTTGTTCCTTCAGACTGACACCCAATCCAGCCTGTTTCACTTTGAAACCTCAGCATCTCTGTCTTCTCTCCTCTTTTTTTTCACTTTTGTGTAACATTGGAGAACTTCCAGAGAAAGACCTAGACTTTCAGAGGTGCTCCTGTTACATCTTAGCTTTCCTGATCAACAGTTTCAAGTTGGTCTCAGCCTCCTAGTGAAAGTCGTTCAGTCATGTCTGACTCTTTGTGGCCCTGTGAACTGGACCCACCAGGCTCCTTTGTCCTTGGGATTCTCCAGGCAAGAATACTGGAGTGCCATCCCCTTCACCAGGGGATCTTCCTGACCCAGGGGTCGAACCCAGATCTGCTGTACTGAAGGTGGATTCTTTCCCTTTTCAGCCACTGGGCCTCTTAAGTTGGACCCAAGCCCAAGACCTTGTTGAGGATTGGGGAAAAAAAAAAATCACTGGGAATTAACCTACTTTATTTTAAACAAACCAGTGATTATGTTGATGAACAGATTCTATTTTAAGACATAGTAAGGATTTTCTATGACATAAGTAGTATAATCCCCACAAAGTTTTCCCTCAGTCCATTAACTCAGTGCCTCCTCTTTGATGTTATCTCCTTTTTTGAAATAAAGCAATAACCAGGGAGCCATCATGCAATTTTATTATTTTATTGTTCTTTCATAGGAGGAACAAACAGTGATGAAATGGATCCTAATGTTCTTGGAATTAAATTATTTATTGAAGCTGAAATTTTTAATATAATACTGTACAACTCCAAGGCAAGATAGATCCCAAAGTGATAGAATGTATTATTGCACTTTTATCATCTTGTATTCTGGTATATCAGTGACCTACATGTACATTTCAAGAGAAGCTCTGAACCAGACTCTAATGCTGACAGCAGAGCAGGTAACTCAGGGCTTCTGAATCCTATTCTTTGCTGGCTTGATTTTTAGAAATCAGTTTTACCGTGGGCTGACTGCACTGGTATCTACAATGTCAGATATTTCAGTACTTTGCCTGTGGACTTACCTTGCCTACAGACTTCAAGGCGTGGATTTAGCCCATTCAGTGGATTTTCTATTACTAGTGGCAAAGAAGCTCTCATTGAAAAAAGAAACTTGAATACAATTATGTTAATTTAGCTGAAATATCTTAACAAGTTACATAAAAATATTCTAAGTAATAGTGGACCTGCCAAGAAAAATATTTATGAGAACAAGAAATTATATTTCACTTTCTTTTTTAAAAAGGAAATAGTTTCTTCTATAAATCAAGAACACATTCCAGAGTAAAATGTCTGAGTGGAACAATTAGCATCTTCTGAATCTTAGCTAACAACAAAGAAAGGTGGCACAGTGGTAAAGAATCTGTCTACCAATACAGGAAGCGAAAAAAATGGATATTCAGTCACTGGGTTGGGCAGATTCCCTGGAGGAGGAAATGGCAACCCTCTCTGGTATTCTTGCCTGGAAAATTCCATGGACAAAGAAGCCCAGCAGGCTACAGTCCATGGGGTCGCAAAGAGTAATATTACGACTTTTAAGTTTCTTTTTCACAGTGGGCCTTATTTTCTCCTTTATATCCCAAATCTATAGTTAACAATAATATTTTGTGTACATTATTTTTATTGGAATATAGTTGATGTACGATATAGTTGATAATCACGATGGTGTGATCACTCACCTAGAGCCAGACATCCTAGAATGTGAAGTCAAGTGGGCCTTACTTAGAAAGCATCACTACGAACAAAGCTAGTGGAGGTGATGGAATTCCAGTTGAGCTATTTCAAATCCTGAAAGATGATGCTGTGAAGGTGCTGCACTCAATATGCCAGCAAATTTGGAAAACTCAGCAGTGGCCACAGGACTGGAAAAGGTCAGTTTTCATTCCAATCCCTAAGAAAGGCAATGCCAAAGAAAGCTCAAGCTACTGCACAATTGCACTCATCTCACACGCTAGTAAAGTAATGCTCAAAATTCTCCAAGCCAGGCTTCAGCAATACATAAACCGTGAACTTCCAGATGTTCAAGCTGGTTTTAGAAAAGGCAGAGGAACCAGAGATCAAATTGCCAACATCTGCTGGATCATCAAAAAAGCAAGAGAGTTCCAGAAAAACATCTATTTCTGCTTTATTGACTATGTCGAAGCCTTTGTCTGTGTGGATCACAATAAACTGTGGAAAATTCTGAAAGAGATGGGAATACCAGACCACCTGACCTGCCTCCTAAGATATCTGTATGCAGGTCAGGAAGCAACAGTTAGAACTGGACATGGAACAACAGTCTGATTCCAAATAGGAAAAGGAGTACGTCAAGGCTGTATATTGTCACCCTGCTTATTTAACTTATATGCAGAGTACATCATGAGAAACGCTGGGCTGGAGGAAGCACAAGCTGGAATCAAGATTGCCAGGAGAAATATCAGTAACCTCAGATATGCAGATGACACCACCCTTATGGCAGAAATTGAAGAGGGACTAAAGAGCCTCTTGATGAAAGTGAAAGAGGAGAATGAAAAAGTTGGCTTAAAGCTCAACATTCAGAAAACTAAGATCATGGCATCTGGTACCATCACCTCATGGCAAATAGATGGGGAAACTGTGGAAACAGTGTCAGACTTTATTTTTTGGGGCTCCAAAATCACTGCAGATGGTGATTGCAGCCATCAAATGAAAAGACTCTTACCCCCTGGAAGGAGAGTTATGACCAACCTAGACAGCATATTAAAAAGCAGAGACATTACTCTGCCAACAAAGGTCCGTCTAGTCAAGGCTATGGTTTTTCCAGTGGTCGTGTATGGATGTGAGAGTTGGACTGTGAAGAAAGCTGAGCGCCGAAGAACTGATGCTTTTGAACTGTGGTGTTGTAGAAGACTCTTGAGAGTCCCTTGGACTGCAAGGAGATCCAACCAGTCCATCCTAAAGGAGATCAGTCCTGGGTGTTCATTGGAAGGACTGATGCTGAAGCTGAAACTCCAATACTTTGGCCACCTCATGCGAAGACTTGACTCATTGGAAAAGACCCTGATGCTGGGAGAGATTAGGGGCAGGAGGAGAAGTGGATGACAGAGCATGAGATGGCTGGATGGTATTACCGACTTGATAGACATGAGTTTGAATAAGCTCCGGGAATTGGTGGTGGACAGGGAGGCCTGGCGAGCTGCGATTCATGGGGTCACAAAGAGTCGGACACGACCGAGCGACTGAACTGAACTGAGTTGATGTACAATATTATGTTAGTTTCAGGTGTGCTACATATATTATGAAATCACCACACTAAGTCTAGCAACCACTGTCTTTGCACAAAGTAGCTAGAATATTATTGCCCATATTCCTTACGTTGTATATTATACCCCCCCTTACTTATTTATTACAAAACTGGAGCTCTGCCCTTCTTAATTTCCTTTGTCTATTTCCCCACCACTAACCTCCTTCCTCTGGTAACTACCCAATTGTTTTCTGTATTTATGTTTTTTTTTTTTCATTTTGTTCCGTGTTTGTTTGGTTTTTTAGATTCCATACGTGATAGCATGTGGTATTTGCTTTTCTCTGATTTATTTCACTTAGCACAATATCCACTAGATCCACTCACATTATCATAAAAGCAAGAGTTCATTTTTAATGGTTAAGTAAAAGTGTAGTATGTGTGTATGTGTGTGTGTGTATAACACATCTTTATTCATCTATTTATAGACACTAAGATTGCTTCCATATATTAGCTATTATAAATAATTCTGCAATGAACATTGGAGTGCTTGTATGCTCAGCTAGTCATGTCTGACTATTTGAGACCCCACAGACTGTACCCCGCCAGGCTTCTCTGACCATGGGATTTTCCCAGCAAGAATATTGGAGTAGGTTGTCATTTCCTACTAGGGGAACTTCCTGACCTGGGAATCAAACCTGCATCTCCAGAGTCTCCTGTATTGCAGGCAGATTCTTTGCCGCTGAGCCACCTTTTCAAATTAGCGTTTTTTGTTTTCTTTTGGTAAATACCCAAAAAGAAATGGTTGGATCATATGGTAGTTCTACTTTTAAAGTTTTGAGGAACTTTGATAGTCTTTTCCATAAAGGCTACACCAAGTTATAACTGTACTAACAGTACAGGAGGGTTTTCTTTTTTAATATCCTTGCCAACACTTATTTGCTATCCTTTTTATAACAGCCATTCTAACAGGTGCGAGGTGACCTCTCATTGTGGTTTTCAGTTCCCTAATGATTAGTGATATTAAGCATCTTTTCAAGAGCCTATTGATGATACATATGTCTTCTTTGGAAAAACATCTATTTAGGCCCCTCTGTCCATTTTGTAATCAAGTTATTTGTTTGATGTTGAGTTATAAGAGTTCATTGTATATTTTGGATATTAATTCCTTATCAAGTAAATTGTTTTCAAATATCTTTTCCAACTCAGTAGGCTGCTGCCTTTTCATTTTGTTGAGTTTCCTTCATTATGCAAGAACATTTCAGTTCGATGTAGTCCCACTTGTTTATTTTTGCTTTTGTTTCCTTTACTGAGAAGACATACCAAAAAAACAAAAAAATTCTAGACCAATGTCAGAGAGCTGTGTGCATGCGTCTGTGTTAAGTCACTTCAGTCCTGTCTGACTCTTTGAGATGTTATGGACTAGCCTGTCAGGCTTGTCTGTCCTTGGGATTCTCCAGGCAGTTAAATACTGGAGTGGGTTGTCAGGCCCTCCTTCAGGGGATCTTTTGGACCCATGGATCAAAATCACATCTACCTGCAGTTCCTTCATTGCATGTAGATTCTTTACTGCTGAGTCACTGGGGAAGATCATGTATACATTAAGTATGTGCAATTCTTTGTATATCAGTTCTCTCTCAATAAAGTTAAAAATGCAGCTTAATTTAAGTCTATTTAACTTGACCAAAAGGTAAATTTGTTATTCAGTAAAGGTAGTAGAGATGACTGAGGGTCCCTTATTATGAAAAGCTCTTAGAACCCACAAACCCTTATTCTCCAATTTCAGATTTCAAGCTACCTCAATCTTGTCTTACTGGCATGAGTGGGTTGCAGGAAACCTGGAAATATAGTCCACTTTTGCAGGATAGCATGTCTTCCACTTGAGCAGCCTAGTTCACAAAATATTTCATAGCTATCACAAGTATGAATCCAGTGGAATTAAGAAGAGGGAGTTAGATATATAAATATGGTGATACACATTAGGTTATCTGACTTCCCCTTCTCTGGAATTCATCCTTTACTCTCATCTAGTCACAGGAGCAGCAGGTTGCTGACAGCCACGTTCACACACTGTGAAAATGTCCACAGACTTTAGTGTGACAGATCCAGGGACAGGCACTCTAAATCAGATGAGTCTACCAGATTCCCTTTCTTGACATTTTTGAATGGAGCCCAAGAGAATCCAACCTCAACCTAGGCTGGAGAAAGAAGATGTGAACAGTGGGTCATGTTTTTTGCCACATAGATCAGAAAGCAAAAAACAGTTTGGAAAGAAAGAGGGAGAGAAAGAAGCAGAAAGATGAGAAGAAAACTTCATCAGGGAGTTGGGGGTTTGCAGAGGTTTCCTACGACTATCCCTCTTCTCGTATAATGTGAATGCCCATAAAATCTGTTGTTCACTATCCATATAACAAAGCCTATTATTTTTTTTTTACTTTAGCTATGTCAAGTCGATTTATATGATTTGAACCTAAAAGTCCTAATACACAAAGAAAAGTTAATCCTAAAACACAATTTCAAATACATTTAAAGAAGTTCATTAGCTATGTCCATTTTTTTTTTTTCCTATTCATGTCATGCACATTCCCTCTGTCTAATTAGCTTGGGAATTTCATGTCCTAGACTTGCTAAGTTCTTCTTGCCTTGACATGCCCTTCCTTCTGCTTGTAAGGCCTCTCCTTTTTTACCTAAGCATTAAAATCTGGGTCAAACTTGAGGTATTCCAGAAAGTCATCATGACTTAACCCTAACAATCTTTTTTTTTTTTTTTTATTCTGTTACTAACATCTCTCCAAAGTCTGGAGACTGCACTATATGATTTTATATGTATAAGTGCTGCCTTGAAATTATTCTTAAATGGCTTTTTGTGCTAACATTTTTTCCCCCAAAGTGATAAATTATTTGACACAAGAGATAAAATATTTTACTCCTTATTTTACTATTTAACTTTAAATAACTTCAGTTCAATGAATTGCATACCACAGGTGCCCATAAGGATGTATGAACTGTCTCTATCACATCCTAAATGAGTCATCAAAAATCTCAATTTTATAATACTAGAAGCAAATATTTGAAAACTACTGACTTAAAGGAAAGAAGATAGTGATGACATCTGGAAAAGCCAAAATGTTACCTTCTAAAGTTTACTATGATGCATCACTTCACTCCTAGATTTCCATTTCTAAAAGATAAGCAGTGCAGAGTTCTAATGCAAATTCTTTTATGCATAATATATTTGAATGACTAACCACAGAGGTCCTTCCTTCTAAATGAAGCAAAGCAAAGAGCAGCTCTCCTGTGGATTGAATTAGTTTTCCCAGGTCTAACTCATCAGTAGATGCGGTCCGTGATGATAAACTCTGTAGAAAGAGCGCACATCAAAGCTATGAAGAAGATAAGACATCATAATCTCTATAAAAGCATTTGAAAAATGTGTAGGGGAAATTTTTTTAGATTTGACTTTATAATCTAAAAAAAGACATTATCCCTTACTGATGAGACTATTCTTTAATTTTTGTCCAAAGACATTAAAAAATTCATCAGTAATTAGGGAGTAATGTAAACTATAAAGAGTCCTTAATCTTTTCAGATGATCAGGAAGAAGCTACCATTTAAGGCTAAAATACAGAAATTTTCTCTAGTAAGTCTCAATTTTTATATTGTCACATGCCCTGAAGCTACTGGGATAAGAACATTTTTGCAAATCTAACATAAATAACCGGAGTAGGTCTGTTACTCACAGAAAAACACAGTGTGTTTACATGAATACCTCTTCTACTTGATTCCTTTGACCTGAGAACTTGAGTGAAACTCAGAAAAAGCTGCCAAGTTCCAAAGCTGGGAACAGACCCAGACCAGCATGATCTTTATTCTCTTCCTCTAACTACCTGGAAAGATTATCTCAAGCAGATAGGTGTTAAAAATTTACAATTCCATTTCTACCAATCAATATTTGTGATACTTTGGAACTTGCACATACACTAAGGGTGACAAGTTATTCTGTTTTAATCATGTTAGGTGTGAACAGATTGTGTATAACTGATCTTCTTGCATTTTCTTCCTAGTTCTCCATCTTTGCCTTCTCAAATATATTACTCCTTGGATTTTTATTTTTATCTTGTGTTTGCCTTTGCCTCAGCATATTTTGCTTTATCAAATCTTCTTCTGCTTAAACTTGAAGTCCACTGGTTTTCCCCCAACTGTGGCCCTGACTGAATGGCATCTCTTGTCCTTTCTCAGATCAAAGGGCCTTTGGAAGACTTATTTGGTTAGGAAAAGCCAGTAGGAAGCAGGCAGGGGAGTCACATGAGTAAAGATTAATGGAAGATCAGTGAAAGAGCCATGCTGGCGAAAGTGTCCTAGGAAAGAACCCTTGTTTTCTATTACAAGTTAATCACTAAAGAGCTGTTGCCTATGAGCTTAAATGGACCTATGAGCATAACGGACCATCTCTGCAAACCATGCTTCCCAGGTAATGAACATTAAGCTAAAATACCTGTTTAGCTCACCAGAGACATCCTGACCAGGCCCATCTGTGAATGACTACAGAAAGGAAGAAATTAACCTATCCCCTCCAAAAGCTGATGAGAACCAGTGTTTGACGTTATTCCCTCCTCTTTTAGTGTAAAAGGAGCCTGAATTCCAACTCAGACAAGATGGTTCTTTGGGGGCACAAGCCCACCATCGTCTCAGTTAGGTAATTTTCCAAATAAAGTCATTATTCCTTGCCCCAACAACTCTATCAAGGTCAATAATTGGTCTATCGTGCAGCAAGCAGCATGAACTTAGACTTGGTAACATGGAATTCTCCTTTGGCCAGGTAACAGCCACATCTCCTTTTTTATCGTTGCTGCTCTGAGATTCTCAAGTCCCTTCTTCTTTCATGGAGTTTGCTCAGTGGGCACTGTACCCACTGGTGTGTCAACTGTTCCTTCTTCTAGCCTTACCTCAAATGTATTATTTGATTTCACAATCAGAAACGTGGTCACCCTTGCTGTCTGACTCAGAGGGTACTTTACTATTTTACAACAGCAATCGATTACTCTTCTTAAATTACAGACCTATTCACTAACTGGACATCCATCAAAAGGCTTGCCTAGTTCTTACTTGACCAACATAAATTAAGATGTCTCCAGGCAAGGTTTCGCACAAGGAACCATGGAGTTTTTAGGCAAAACCATTTCACTGTAGGCTAACAAATTTTTTTTTTATCATTTATTTATTTTTAAATTTTATATATATATATTTTTTCCATTTATTTTTATTAGTCGGAGGCTAATTACTTTACAATATTGTAGTGGGTTTTGTCATACATTGACATGAATCATCCATGGATTTACATGTACTCCCCATCCCGATCCCCCCTCCCACCTCCCTCTCCACCCGATCTCTCTGGGTCATCCCAGTGCACCAGGCCCGAGCACTTGTCTCATGCATCCAACCTGGGCTGGTGATCTGTTTCACTATAGATAATATACATGTTTCGATGCTGTTCTCTCGAAACATCCCACCCTCGCGTTCTCCACAGAGTCCAAAAGTCTGTTCTGTACATCTGTGTCTCTTTTTCTGTTTTGCATATAGGGTTATCAACACACAGAAATCCCTTGCATTCCTATACACTAACAATGAGAAAACAGAAAGAGAAATTAAGGAAACAATACCATTCACCATTGCAACAAAAAGAATAAAATACTTAGGAGTATATCTACCTAAAGAAACAAAAGACCTATACATAGAAAACTATAACAAATCTTAATGTGGAAAAATCTCTCAAAGATATTTGCCCTTCGTTCAAGAATAAAGCCCCCAAACACTCAGTGTTCAATTCCTCTCACCCTTCTTCTCTGACTCTCCTTATCTTATCTCATGAAAAGTTTATAAAAATTTAGACCTTTTATTATGGTGTATTCAATACTTTGCTTAGGCTTACAGTAAGCTATAACAATACACATTAGATCTTAAAATAATCTAAATAAATAAAAGATTATTTTTGCTCCATAAACATCTCCTTTCTTTTTTCTTCTTTGATAATCTCCTCAGATTGACCCATATTGAAACCTCATTTCGGTTGAATTATTTTTTCTCTTGGTTTTATCATCCCCATATTTTGCAACTCATCTGCCATGTTTTTAGTATACGTTGGATTTCAAATTTTTTAAAAAGTAAAGTTATCCAATTCACTCTTTTGATAACGTTTTGCACAATCATGCCTGTAATAATATTTTTTCCCCCTGTGGGTCATTATACTCTTTATAATAAGAAGAAATAACATTCAGATGTAGGGAAACTTTGGAATGAAAGTTTGAGTCTTTTAGAAACTCAAATAACTCCAGCTTTTGGGTGTAAACAAAATACAGATATTTGAATATGTTTGTGACTCGTAATAGAAATGTGCTCTTTCAACCAAAGAATTTTTCGGCATTTAAAAAATGCCAGTGAGAATGCAGAATGGTACAGCCACTTTGGAAGACAGTTTGGCAGTTTCTACAAAACTAGACAGACTCTTATCTACCATCTAGCAACTGTCTTCTTTGATATTTACCCAAATGAATTGAAACCTGATGTCCCTACAAAAATTCACACACAAATGTTGATAGCACTGTTCATTATTGCCAAAATTGAGAAGCAACTAAGATGTCCTTCAACAGCAGACTCTGTAAACAGTCTGTGGTTTTGCCACACAATGGAAAATTATTCAGCAATGAGAAGAAGTGAGCCATCAAGTCACGAAAAGACTTGGAGGAAACTTAAATGCATATTACTAAGTGTAAGAAGCCAGGCTGAAAAGATTAACTGCTATATGACTCTAACTATATGAAATTCTAGAAAAGATGAAAAGATAGTTAAAATTTTTCTAGGAATTCAGAGGAAGGGAAGGAGGAATGAAAAAATGGGCATGGAGGATTTTTAGGAACGTGGAATTATTGCTACATATCCTGCAATGGTGGAAGCATATTATCATACATTTGTCCAAACCCACAGAATGTACAAAAAGAAAAAGGAACCCTAATGTAAACTATGCACTTTAGTTAAGAATAATATATCAATATTGGCTCATCAGTTGTAACCAACATACCACAGTAATGCAAGTTGTCAGTAGTAGGAGAAACTTTAGGGAGTGGAGGTGGAGGGGTGAATAAATGGGATCTCTATGTATTTTGTTCTCAGCTTTTCTGTGAACCTAAAACTGCTTTAAAAAATAAATTCTATTAATGCATTTATACTTTAAAGTTTTTTATCAATTTAAAACAAAACAGGATAAAAATGAGCTTGCTTCTTCTGGATTATGACTGGGTGAGAAAGTCTGAAGGACTTACAAGGGCACTTTTGGTAACTTCATGGCCCTTTATTAGCATGGTGGACAACAAAAACATGAATCGGTGAGTGGTCTTGGGTGCCAGCCCTTTGCTAGGTGCTTTCCCCACATTATCTCATGGAGCCCTGTAAAGTGCTATGTAAGGCCTTGAGGCTTAGAGAGATTAAAAAATTTTCCCAAAACCACCATGACAGGAAATGACAGAGACAAATTTCAAATCTAGGTCTTTCTTGTTGAAGGAAAAAAGGAGGCAGGTCCCCTTTCCACTCCTGAGTGTTAGGGCAGGGATGCAAGTAAGGGCCATGGAAGAGCTTTTGGCTATCTTGCAAAAACCCCACCCTGATGGTAACTATGTGGGCCTCAGAAACCAGTACCTCAACAAGACCTGTGACTGCCCTGTCCTTACCCCAAGGGCCCCCTGCTGGGCAGGGTGCAGCCAGATTTGGGGTGCCTTCTCAAGGAAGTTGTAAGTTCCTGAGTCAGAAGGAAAATGCAGTAGGGGAAGAATACTTATGCAGAAGGCCTGTGTAGATGATCTGGCATTAATATTATATAATACAGAAAACACTTGCAACATCCTTTATGATCCTCTCAGGATATTTTTATTACAATTATGGGTAACAGCTCTTGAAAGGTAACGCCCGCACTTCCCAATTTACCCAAGCAACTACCATATTCTTTTCTTTATCTCTGCTCTTACATTAAAAAAAAGAAGTTCCAGGGCTTACATATTACCTTTGCTAATTTTGAAAGAGAAGGAAAACCTTGCAGAATCAAAAGCTCAAATAGCTCACTTTAAAAGCACTTGAGAACAAGAGAAAGTTTTATGTGATTACATTAATAGCAGTGACAAATGCATGTAAAACACTTAACCATGATCTGTGATGCAAAGAAAACCCATTTAGGTGTCATTCATCTTTTTCACATTAGTACAATGAGTACTGCTTGCTTTATCTTTTTCTCAGACAACACTTGAATTAGAATGCTGCATTTTTCCAGAAGCTAGCATCCTAATTTCTCTTTTTGGTGCCCTTTTATAGAAATGGTTAAGACTCTGAAACCCAAAATATAAAACAAAATCTGTTTTTTCCTCTCCAATTCCATCTCTCTAAAAAAATTGTTGGAACTACTTTCTTTTTGAAGAGACAAAATTTTTATTTACCAACTGGTTATTTCTAGTACTTTTCCTCCAAAGGAAATAAAACTATGCAAAATAAACTCTAATTCCTGATTCCAAACTTAGAATCATGAACAGAGGAACATAGGAATAGAAAAGAAATTAGGGATGGAGGGGCAGTGGTGGAGAAATGAGGTTGGAGAGGGGAGAGATGAGGAAAGAAAAGACAGAAGAACGAGAAATGATCTCTCCGAACATGATTCCTACAGGCCCTGAACCCAGCTTCCTACAGTCATGGACTTGTGGAGCGTGAAAACTTCCAGAAACATTAGCAGTTGTCACCCAGTGCCCCCCTCCCCCGGCCCCGATACCACCCCCCCAACTCCTACACACTCAAGTTTTGCAGGTGAGAGAAACTGTATGATGCAATGAAAATAAAATTTTTAATTGATAGTCAGAAGACCTATATCTCAGTAGCCATGAACTTAGCAGGTGACTTGACTACTCCAACCTTCCATTTCCAAACTAGGATAAAAGTTGGCCTTGATGCTTTCAGAGTTCCTTTTACTTCTGTCTTATCTGAAACACAGTCCTGGAGAAGTCACTTGTGCAGAGTCTTAGAGCTAGTGAGAGGCAGAGCCAGGCTAGATCCAAGGTCTCCTGAGGAATCATTAAGATTTTTATAGCTTCCTCTGGGTGGAGTGGTTTGTGAGGATGTTTATTCCATGGGCTAATGCAGGCGCCCATCTCTCTGAGCTGTCCCATGTTTCTCCAAACCCCTTTACAATTTTGTCCTGTTTTCAAATTTTCTTTGGCGGATCAAGTCAGCCTGTACAAGATATTCTAGTAAGAGCAGCCTGGCTTGGTTTGTTTTTTTCTTTTTTTTTTAACTGTGAAAGTGAGAAGTGTAGAAAGAGCAGTCTGTTCCCTAATGGGAGCAATGAGGCAGTGCCTCACTTGAGCAAAAAGAGGAAATCAGGCAGGTAAGTGTAGCACAGAGGTAGAGAATCAGACCCTCTGTCTTCCTAAGCTAACCTCATCCCATCCCCCATAGCTGTTCAGAGGGACTCTGGGACTCAGTGGACAGGAGGCTCAATGTTGGCTGCCTTTCCTCTCTGCCCTCCAAATACACATTTAAAGACTCCCAAAGGGATTTCTTGCAAACTTGAGTTTCTGATGTGGAAGAAAATGTTTCCAGAATTTAAAAAAAAAAAAAAAAAATTACAACAAGATCCAGCATCACACAAGAGAAAAGACTTCAGTTTGAAACTTTGAAGAAATATTAAATAAGAGATAGAATTTTGGTTATACCAGATATGAATGCCAGTACTATAGGAAAGAGCCTCATAAAATGTATCAGGCCCAGGCAAAAATGAAGTAAGCAAAAATAGAATATCACATGAACTATAGCAGGCCTATAAATTCAGCTCCAAAATTACAAGCCAACACACATACCATATTGTACAACTGAGCCTGAAAAAAGGGGAAATTAGCAATAAACCAAAAGCTTTTAAAAGTAACATAGTGAAGCAGGAAAAAAAAAAGTCAGAATAAGTACTATCTGGGAAGAAACAGCAACAAAATATGTGATTTTCCTTTTTTAAAGACTCTGGACTGCATAGTACATCTGAGATGGTGGATGAGTCAATTTGGGTGGGTAGGTTCACTGTGTTTGACAAATAAGTTTTGCTTCGCACCAGGACATTTGGATACTACATAAATAGAAACATTCTTTTCATCTCGAGAAGCATAAGGAAGTGCTTTCTCAGAGTGAATATTTTCCTCAAATCACTTGGAAAAGAGAAAGAACATTTATTTCCATGTTTCTCATATCTAGCAAACTCTATTGACCTCAGGTTGAACTTGAAAACATTGTTCTAGCACAGCCTGTCTATAAAAGCCAAACTTGCCTTTGTTTACCATCTGCCCCTGGCCTTAGAAACATCATCTCCTGTAGTATCTCCCACATTTAAGAATTTTTGTTTTGTGGAGGGTGAGGTAGAATCCCCTCTGGTGTAAATGCCAGCGTGTGAAGTTGGACTTATGCAATGAGAATGTTCCAGCCTCATAACAGACCTCTGGTGGAAGTAGCGGAGGTTCCTGCTGGCTGGTCAGGCTACGGTTCTGAATGTGGAGTAAGACAGTCTGCCTTAGCACTTACCTGTTAAATCAAGATGATTTTTGTACTTTGTTGTTGTTTAGTAACTAAGCCATGTCCAATTCTTTTGTGACCCCATGGACTGTAACCCACTAGGTTCCTTTGTCTATGGGATTTCAAAGGAGTGGGTAGCCATTTCCTTCTCGAGGGGGTCTTCCTGACCCAGGGATTGAACCCACATCTCCTGCATCAGTAGGCGATTCTTTACCACTGAGCCGCCTGGGTAGCCCCCTCTTTGTACTTAGTTGAGACGAAAGCTCATACTTTCTAGGACCCGGAGAGAATGGAGAACTCCTCTGGCATTTATGTGAGAGCCCAGGGCACGGCTCATGGTGCCAGGCTGCTAGTTTCAGACGTGCTGAGTTACCCTCACATCCATTTCCACGTCGTGTAGACAGCAGGAGTGGATGCAGCTCCGAGACGGCCATGTCGCTGACCTCCTGCTGCAAAGCCCAAAGTCTGTGTGCAGGAGGTGGGTTGTGTTTTCAGAAAATGATCCGCTGCTCTCCGGTTGCTACCTGCTTCTTGGCGGCAGCCTTCAGAGCCCTCGAAAATTTAAAATTCAAATTTGTCATTGACATCTGGTGTTATTAGACTTGTTAATGTCAGAAGGGACAAGAAGGAAGATGAAAATATATATATGTATATATATATATACATATATATGAATTAAAGACTGCAAGGAATTATCTGAAAGAAACAGAGGAGGTGCTTGTGTGTTTCAAAGCATTTGTTCCTCCGTCGCTCTTCTCTTTGAGTTTCCCTTACTTTGTGTCTGACCCACAGTTGGATCTAGAATACAGATCGGTATCCTTAGAAGGAAGCTGAATAATTAAAGGTCATTCAATATACCGTCATTCTTTTATATAACCTCCAAAGGAAAGGCACTTTAGGGCTAACAATGCTGCATGGTTCAATTCTGTAAAAGTAGAATTATCATTGTAATCCTAGAATGCCATGCTTTCTACTTGCCACGGTTCCCTGATGTTCATGCTTAAATAGTTGCCTTTATGTTTATTTGCCAGGGTATGTAACAGGGTGGACATTCTAAGACATTTTATCTCTTCAAATGTTTGAAAAATTTCAAATATTTGTACTTACCTTAATTTGAAAATATCTATAGGTAATTGGCAATTATATATATATATATATTTATTGCCAAATATATTTGAAATATATTTGATTAGCCTTTGCAGCACACTCTACTTTCAAAAATTGTTCGAGTTTCCTCTGTTTTCTTTTAAATCAAGTCTTGCAATTTGTTTTTCACAAAGTTGTAGCATTTGTCATTCACCTATTAAATAGAGAGACTTCATGAATATTGAATATTCCATCGATATGCTGTGCTGGGCTAAGTTGCCTCAGTCATGTTCAACTCCTTGCAACCCCATGTACGGTAGCACGCCAGGCTTCTCTGTCCACAGGATTCTCCAAGCAAGAATACTGGAGTGGATTGCCACTTCCTCCTCCAGGGGATCGTCCTGACTCAGGGACTGAATCCATGTCTCTTAGGTCTCCCGCATTGGCAGGCAGGTACTTTACCACTTGCACGACCTGGGAAGACCCATTCCAAATGTGCATGTGTAAGTCCCAACCTTTCCCAGTATTTCTACAGGCAGGCAAAAAAGAGCTGCCATACAAAATCTGTGGAATTCCTATGTTCAGTTGTACGGCAGCCCTTTCTTACCTGCCTGGAGAAGTACTGGGAAAGATCGAGACTTATACATGCATAGTTCTCCTCCTAGGGAGCAGGATTTCTCCAGTTTGGGACTGGGAGCATAAGCTGAACAATGGGGAGGATGGGATCCAAGCTGCCCTAGCAAATCTAGATACTTTAACTTTGGGTTGGGCCATGTACCATAGAAACATTCAATTTTACATTCACTTTTGGTTCCTGCCTAGAGGACTTCCACGTATTTTTCACATGATGCTACTCATAGAAAATAAAAGCATTTTGTATCCCAAAGTTATTAAGAGTATTTGAACATAGTTGAGGGTCCTCCATGCTACAGGTGACTTACTCAAAAGACTTGGGCCACCTCTGACCTTACATGGCTGCCCAAGGACCATGCATGCTAAGTTGGTTCAGTCATATGTGACTCTTTGCAACCCTATGGACTGACTGTAGCCCATCAGGCTCCTCTGTCCATGGGGATTCTCCAGGCAAGAGCACTGGAGTGGGTTGTCCTGCCCTCCTCCAGGGGCTCTTCCCAATCCAGAGATGAAACCTACGTCTCTTAATGTCTCCTGCATTGGCAAGTAGGTTCTTTACCACAAGCGCCACCTGGGAAGCCCAAGGACTAAGCATCCTAATTTTGTAGCACACCAGCAGGGATCCGAACCGCAGTTCAGCAGCCCCAGCCAGGCAAGTTACAAAACAGGAAAGACTTGCCTTTTCTCCCACCTTGATCACTTTTATTCAATACTGTAAGTACTGAATCAATTTTATTCAATACTATAAATGTTGATTAAAATTCTAATAGACATTGTCGCTGGGCTTTGAAATGTCCATGATGTAATCATTGGGTCTTCCCTTGTGGCTCAGAAGGTAAAGAATCTGCCTGAATGCTAGAGACCCAGGTTCGATCCCTGGGTCAGGAAGATCCCCTGGAGGAAGAAATGGCAACTCATTCCAGTATTCTTGTCTGGAGAATTCCATGGACAGAGGGGCCTGGTGGGCTACAGTCCATGGGGTCACAAAGAGTCGGACACGACTGAGCGACTAACACCACCACCACCATACAACGATCAGAGCTTTTCAAGGCATGAACTGACAGTTGCATATCTGGAACTATGCTTATTTATCTTAAAAGTGTTTCAAAGAGAAACATCTAGTGTTTTTCATCTTTGCCTCCAATTACTTCACATCTTGCTGGCCTGAACATCTTACCTAGGCTTGCCACCATTCAGAAAACTATCCTTTATTGGATTGTAACTCAGATTAAGACGAGAATAAAGCTTAACTCCATCCATTTAAGAGTTTGTGATTATAAATCTTTAATTATTGGAAGACATAGTGAAACAGCAGATATTCGTAATTCCCTCACAAACTCTCCAGGACTCTCTTTCTTTGTTTATTTCACTTTTCAGGGAGTAGAATCCAGGGGAGCAATTTCTCTGTGTCAGAGAATCTCATGAGCTGCCTTCTCCTTTCTTCCTGGAATCCCTTTCTTTCTTCCCAGGTTCAGGGAGAAAAGAGTCACCAATTTGAGAGCCTATATATTGGTACAGGGAGCTGAAGTTCACAAACCTTAGTCTGATTTGGGTGAGATGTGTTTCCTTTATCCCTTCCCAAATTGTCTTAAGAGGTTTACTTTGGGGCTAAAAACATCAGAATTTCTGAAAGTTCAGCTCTGCCCTCAAAAATGTGCAAAATGTGATCACAAAAGTGATCACAATGTGACGGAGACAAAGCAGGTTGCCTCCTGCTAACACTGGCGGCACATCGGCAGCATAGCAGAGTGGGGAGGGCCACTGTGCAGGCTTATAGGAAAAATGGGACTTGGAATCTGAAAGACTGGAGCTTAAATCTTGATTTGGCCACTTCATAGCAGGGTGATTTTATTCTGATTACTGAAGCACTCTGAATTGTCTGTTTCCTCATCTGTAAAATGGACTATTAACCCCAGCTCAAAGAGGCTGATGTACCAGTGAAATGAGATGTAAAAGTTGCCAAGTACAGAGAATCCCATCTATAAGAACTTGTCTGAAATTAAGTGGCTGATGCTGACCTGTTGTTTCTCTAAGACATTTCTCAGACTGCCACCCTGCCACTTGGTTTTGGATTTTGTTGTAGGGCAGTTTCTTTCCATCCTAGCCTTAGGAGAAGCAAAGAGAGAAAGTAGGACTTGTCTCTATATTCAGTCTGGCCCCAGATTTGTAATATCAAGCCAGGCTTCCCCAGGAAGCCAGAAATCCCTGCAGGGCTGGTTCCACCCTGCTGGACACTTGCTGTCTCAAAAGCAAACCCTGAGATCGAGAGCTTGGGGATGTCTCTTGATCCCTCTTGGCAGGACCTGCACATTAGAATTTCATTTGGAAATTTAAAAAATACTAATAACAAGCCTCTAATCCCAGAGATTCTGATTGCAATGGTCTGGATAAGGGCCCAAGCATCAGCAATTTTTTAACTTCCTCAAGGGTTCTTGATATACAGCCAGCACTGAGGACCACTTCTCTAGATACTGCAGATCTAAGTGACCTGAAGATGTTAGAGGTCAAGGAGGGAGCTGGAGATGTCTCATGAGCTGATACTGGAGAGCCCTCCCTTTCTCAGATGCTTCACTCATGGAGGCAAGGACAAGACAGAAGAAGTGGGGTAAAATTAGCAGCTTCTGGAGTATGTCTTGGGGAGCTTTCCAGGTGGCGCTAGTGGTCAAGAACCCACCTGTCAATGCAGGAGACAGAAGAGAGGCAGGTTTGATTTGTGGATTGGGAAGATCACCTGGAGGAGGAAATGGCAACGCACTCCAGTATTCTTGCCTGGAGAATGCCATGGACAGAGGAGGCTGGCAGGCTACAGTCCGTAGGATCACAGAGTCAGACACGACTGAAACGACTTAGCACAGGTTGTCTTGGGCAATGATAGCACCATTTTCTGATCTGCTTGTGGGTTCCAATTTTCCGAGTAACTGTTGAATAAGAGAACACTGCAGATTTTTTACAACATAACTCCAGAAGCCTCATTTAAGCTGATATCATTATGGACTTTTAAATCTCCTGCCTGCATTTAGTTCATTTCTGAATTAAGAAGTACTTAAAATGTAATGACTTACTTGAATTGCTCATTCTCTAATGGTGGTTACAGAGCTATGCTCTTAAACCCCGGCACATGGAGGATAGTTTGATCAAGTCAGAAAGAGCAATGTGAAAGCATTCAAATTATGGGAACTGAACCAAGATGTCTTGATTTCCAGTTCTCGCTATCAATTAAACCACATAATAAAACTCAGAAAGGGCTATTTCTCTCATTGAAATAGTAAGATGTCCATGTTTTTTCTCTTTCGTTTTTACTGACATTGATCTCTGACCAGCTTAATGATTCCCCTCCTTCCCCTCCCTTTTTTTTTGCCTTATCAGATGATACTCTTTCTTAGTCAGTGAAATCCAGTTTCTACCATCATTCTTGTTTATTCACACCCTAAATTAACTGAGGGTCCTTTTGCTAGAGACCATGACTCCCTCTCTCTTTTTTGGTGAAAAAAAGCCTCAAACTGAGTTATTAGTCATTTTAAGTATTTTAAGGCCACAGAAGCAATATTTGCTCTGTCATTGTTAAATAACTAGGAGCCACTTTAAGATCAAAACTAAAATTTAATGCAAAAACAAGTATTTCTGATGTAGATATCTGCACGAGGAGGGGATCCATTTAATTACCTGATCCCAAATCAAAGTCAAAGAGTTTCCCGGTCCTTATACTACCTGCCCTTCCAAAGATATTAATATCAATTGTCAAGGGGAAAATTTATAACCCATGGAATTCTGATGTCACCAGGATGGATTTAATGACCTGCAGTCAGTTTGGGCAGGACAGCATAAGAATAGTTGTGAAAAGAAGCTCCTACTAAATCAGAACATGCCTCTAACCCTAATGACAGTAGAGCTAAAGAAAAAAATCTAGCATCTAACTTGTAGACAGTGGCTGTTATAGGAAATATGGGTGACATTCCCACAGAGGAGAGTGCTTCTGAAAGCAAACCCACTAGACTGGTTCACTCTGCATAGTGGATTCCTTCATTCCGCAAGTATAACTGAGTGCTTGGCACTTATTTGACACAGCACAATGAGTTTATTGGGGGTATCATAAATAAGTGTGGGTGACTCTGTGACGTAGGTCATCTGGACTTGCTTGGGCTTAGTGTACCCTGAACTTTAAATGATGTCTGAGTTCACGGTCCCATGACAACCTTACAAATTATTTACAAGTTTCTTAGGAAATCATCCATTTATTTCATCTTCCAACTTTATTTAGTTTTATGGAGTTGAGTGCCACAAACTTAAAATTATTTGCATATTCTTTCTGTTTAGAGTTTTCATTCAGTCACCAAGTCGTATCTGACTCTTCGTGATCCATGTACTGCAGCACACCAGGCTTCTCGGTCCCTGACTGATATATTTCCTTGCTTTTGGGCTCTCTTCTTATATTTGCTAGAGGCTTGCCAATATATTATAGTATTTAGCAATATAAAAATTAGCTATATGTATAGATTACGGTTATATGTCATAAATGTGCAAAGCACATGAAAAAAGTGAAGGTGTTAGCTGTCCAGTCATGTCTAACTCTTTGGGACCCCATGTACTATAGCCTGCCAGGCTCCTCTGTCCATGGGAATCTCCAGGCAAGAATACTGAAGTGGGTTGCCATGCCCTGAAGTGGGTCTCCATGCCCTCCTCCAAGGGATCTTTCCGACCCAGGAATTGAACCCAGATCTCTTACATTGCAGGCAGATTCTTTACTGTCTGAGCATCAAAGAAGCCCCATATAAAGCATGTATAATTAAAGGAAAAAAAAAAGTGAGCAGAAAAATATGTATATTGGAGTGAGGAATGTTGGGGAACTAGAGTAGGAAATCAGTTTTTTCCCTAAACTTTTGTACCATTAATTCTTTACTATGATTAATGATAATAATAAATACCTATTTTAACTGACTGAGGGAATCCAGGCCAATATTAGACAGGGTTCATTTAGTGCACTGGGGCCCATTTTCAAAGTCCAGGGGTGTCAGTCCTGTGTGTTTAGGCTTCAGTTCTCCTGAACTTGATTGTGTTTTTGATAACTGGCAGTGGGTCATCAGGGTGGACTGCCAAAACACTTAGGGGAAGTCACTTGATCAACTTGTCCTTGGCACAATGGCCATTCTGAAAATAGACATACTCAAGTGAAATGAGTTATATTAAAACTGATTCCAAACAGTTAACTGAGTGCATGTTGTGTTTGAAAAACATGTACTAGAATGTGGAATTGTTCCACTTTCAAGTGAAAATCCCTGCCTACACTGCAACATTACAATATTTTGAAATACATCTTCCCCAGAACAGGAGTCACCTTCTGGGCTGGTTCTCCCTTGCCCTGGTCCGTTTAGAGATTTCCAAGGACACAGGCCAAAGCAGCAAAGAGTTCTATGTCTGGGAGTGAAAGAAAAGGAAGATATAGACAAGTTTGCTGACACAAATATACTCACACACACACATCTAGGAAAAAATATTTTGCAGCAAGGGTGACAAAAATATGATTACCCTTTTTATTATAAGATACATTTTTATAAGTTCATTCAACACAAAGACGGATGGACAAAAACTGTAAACTATCAGTTCTCACATGAGGAAGCATGGTTATTCATTGACTGAGCACTGTTTTGGTGGAGTCCTTGAGACAGGAGGTTCACTTATTTGTCATAAGTTTCCAGCGAGACTAGAGTTCCAAAACCAGGAGGAGAGGCTGTCACCTCCGACACTGGGAGCCTTCACAGGTATTCCTGGTCTTGTGACTACAGAGAGCACCATTTTAACTTCAGACCAATGAACTTGCTATGAGCACTGCCGATAACCATCCATGGCAGAGGAGTACTGTGTACTCTGCCTACCTTGTAGTTTTCAGAGATCTCAACCCCCTGTAACTGCCAACAGCACAGACGTCCAGTCGCACCTGGTACCATTCCTTAGCCAGGAGCCTCAGTTGCCTTCTGCGCCATTTTTGCTGTACCCCAAATGTCTGCTACCCCATCCCCACCTCCCTGTCTGCTGAATAGTTTCTACCCAGTAATATAGGATGTAGAGATTAAGGACATAATTAGGGACATAGGAGTAAGGTAGAAGTTACAGGGACAGAGCAAGAAATACTTCACGAACTCCTTCAGACCTTGTCTTGACAGGGCTTGGCAGCATATTGGATGGAGGCTGTAGGGGAGGAACAGGGAGGAGTCATGGACAGCACCCAGGTTTTTGGTGTGAGCACCTGAGGGATCGTAATGTCAGTAACTGATATGGGAAAATTGCAGGAGGACAAGTATGAGGAAATGAATTCAGTTCTGAACGTGTTGTTTGAGGGATCTGTGAGAAGCCAAAGAAGAGATGTCGCGAAGGCTTTGCCTATATTCATCTGGAGTTAAGCAGACAGATCTGGGCTGGAGATATATGCTTAGTTGTCATCAACATAAAGATGGGAATCAAGCCATCCCTGGGTGTGGATGAGATTGCTTAACATTTGCTTGTAGTGTGAGATCATAAGTGGCCCAGACTAGAGCCCTGAGTAACCCCCATTATTTAGGGGTGGGTCAGGAGGAAGAGCTAATAGAACAGCGATAGGGGGAGAAGGGAAACTGAGAGAGTGCCTTTGTTCATATTCACCCTTTTCCTGGAGTGACCTCCTGCTCTTCTTTGTGTGGTAAAATTCGGCTCACACTCCAACACATCTCAGATGTCGCTTTGATGAAGCAAAACTTTCTTGATTCACTCTTTACTTCCGCAAACACCATAAGAACTACTCTCTTTTCCCTGCTTCTATAGCTCTTCAGACAAAAGTCAAACCGTGATGTAACCATTAAAGACACCTCCCACCCTACTTCCAACACTTTCTGAGCTAATATAAAGTAAGAATATGATAGCTGATTCTAATTCATCTTTGTTTCCTAGGACCAAGCAGTACATATGAAATGGTCAACAAGTGTTGAATTAACTTTTCTTGCCTGGTATTGAAAGTTACCTCATTCTGACAAAGATTTCAGCCCAGTGGGATACATTATTCAGAGGAAATTTCAGTTTTTAAGAACTCCTGCTTTATAACGAAATCTATTTCTAGGACAACGTTACAAGCTAGTTTTTGATTATTCATGTCTCACTTACTTCCAAAAAGAATTTGAGATAGCTTGCAGTGAGTCACATGAATAATTACATCTTTAAAAACAGCATGAAAGCATCATGCGATGGAAAAAGGTGATAACATTACCTGATAAGTTAGACCAAGGAAAATTGCTGCCATTGAGATTAAGATATAACTTTGCACTTCTTAGCAGATAAGTGAATACATTCTGTTTTTCTGAACAGTCCTAGGATTTTTGTGGGACTCAGTGTAGTAGAGGACGGAGCATAAGCATGTTACTCAGACCAGCTAAAATTCAGCTGGACTTAATTATATCCTTCAACTATTTATTTGAAATGTTGTATGTAATATGCTTATGAGTGGCCTGTAAATTAGAATGACAAAAAATGACTCACTTGAAGAAAAAATTCAACAGGCCTGCAGAATGGGGATTCTTTTTTAAGGTTGGAAACATTTGAAGCTATCTCAGAGTTGTACTTTTAAAATATGTTGCCTGAGAACATATGACAAAAGACTGCCATGAAATTAATAACCTATGAATGTTTTCTGTGTATAATATTAAAACATAATACTATCTGAATACATTGTTCAGAAATGGCATGAATTTTTGCATAAGATCAGGTGTATAATGTAGAAATGTTGCATGGGGAACACACAAATTTGAAATTTGTTTTGCAGCATCTCCAGGAGTCTCCCGGTCAGAGATTGGGAACCACTAACTAGATTAGTGGTTTTTCAAGTTATTAATGTAATTAGCTTGTTTGTTTAGTTATAATTGGCTATGTAGCTCTTTGTTCAAAGAACTCATATTCTGGAGATCAACAAATCCCAGCTCTAAGACAGGAGTTGGAGTCTATCTGATTGGGGTTCAGAAAGGACCTTATAAAAAACTATGATCGTTCTATGAAAATTACACTGAAGAGACACTATTATTACATATCACCAATGTTTCTGCATGGCAATTAGCCTGACATCTAATTTTAGTTTCAGCATATTTGCTTAGATATACCTGACATTAAAATAGGCACTGCCTTTATTTCTTTATTTAGACCTCTTTATTTCTACCTCTCCAAAATTGCAAATGTCTTCTGAGAACCTTCCAAAAGTCCTAGAAGAGTCTTTAAATTATTAGGCAAATTATATTATTAATTATTGTAATTATTATTAATAATAAATATTAGGCAAAGTCTATGAACTTTGAGGAGAAAATGGTTCTCTATAACCATCTTATAAAGTCAGATGGAATTCAGATTTTTCAAACTTGTACTGAAAGAAAGAGAACTTTGAGGTCAATTTTTTTCTATAAGTTCTACCTGATGCTATAAATTGCTAGTATCTTGCTGTGGAGCATGGATTCTAGAATGTGGGGTCAGTGGTTGTGGCCCAGAGCTTAGTTATTCCATGGCATGTGAGATCCTCTGGGGGATTGAACCCATATTTCCTGCACTGGCAGGGGATTCTTAACCACTGCAACACCAGGGAAATCCTCCTTTTTGTAATTGATGTATAGTTGATGTACAGTATTATATGAGTCTCTGGTGTATAAGTATAGTGATTTGACATTTATATACATTACAGTTTAGATACCTGTATTTCTTAATATTGGTAGAATGCAAGAGATTGGAGAATATCTCCTAGGATGTTTGAAACATCTACACATACACACCCTCAGATTACATCTAAAATCCACACATGAAAGAATGAGATTCTTCTTCCTTTACAAAGCAACTGTTCTGAATCAGTGCTCAATATCATTGTGGGACATCTCCCATCTCATGGATTATTTGTTCTGGATTTGACATAGTTTCTGGACCCTGAGAATTTGCTACTGACTCAAGCTTCTTGAGGGTAGAGACAGTTTCCTCACTGAGCCTTGTATTTCTGGCACCATTTAGCATAGTCTGAGTTTGTAGATTTTAATTCAATTAAATGTAGCTCCCTATTCAAGTATTAGAAAGGACACATACCTTCTTCCTGCCCTCTCCATCTTCCCAGTTTGATCTCCCCTCTCTCATCCTCAGCCCCAACTCAACAGCCAGTCATCATGAGCTTTCTTTAGTTCCCAGCATGCCTTTCCCCAGGCTTGCCTTTGACCTTTGGCAAAGGCTATTCCCTTCTATTGGAAGATTCCCCCCTTCTCTTTGCCTTGCTGAGATATGCTTATTTTTCAGGTCTATGTTCTAATGTCTCTTCTCTGGAAATACTTTACAACTCTGATTAAGTATCCTTTATATTTTTCTCCCATAACACATTGTGGCATTTTAACCCTCATTGTACTATTATAATTGAAATATCCTCACTAGATTGTCAACTTGAGGGCAGGCAGATATGTCACTTTATTTGCCTGTATATCCTCAGGAACTTAGCCCAACAGCCGAGACATAACAGGTGCTCAATAAATATGTAGGTGAACAAGCAAATGAATGAATGAATAAGTGCAATGACCAGGAATCCTTTCTCAAGAATTCATTCGCCCAGAATCTTTTGGCAATTATGACTTCATTGTTGGCATGGTGACATTGTTTTAGGGAAAACTCTGTTACTGAACTTATATTTTAAAAAACCTGCTGAAATTGCACATGAAGCTGGAAGTATCATAGGATCAAAATCCTGCAACTGAGTTCACATCATTCAATTCTGTGTAGGTGAGAATGGAACTCAGGCTCCTTTCTTTCAGCTGAAGATACCAACCTGGCCTTGCTCCTGCAGTTCCTACTCTGTCAACTGGTATGCCATTGGATGTGAGGATGTAGTCTCTTTCTTTTTATTCATTCAACAAATATTGATTAAGTGTCTTGGGGGGGGGGGACCCATGGACTTGACAGTCCACTGAAGAATCAGAATTCCACTGAAGTATGTCTTGAGCCAACAAATACCAGGAAAATCTGGGGAAAGGGAAAATCCTTACAAACCATTCTGAGCATGCTAAGTTATAAATATGTATCGGAAAAATTCTTTGATCAAGTCTCAATATGTGCCTTTCATTATAGTAAGGAATCATCCCCACCCTCTCTTTAAAAACAGATGAAGACACACTTAGAGCCATCTGGAGGAAGATGCTGCTTGATTAGGGTTCAGTCTCTCTTTGGAGAACAGCTTACATAAAATTACACTGAATAGAGTTTCAGAATCAATCTGCTCTTCCCTTTGCCTTTTACAACATGTACTTTACAGAATGCATAGTGATCTCTCTTAAGATATTTTTCTCTTTTATATCTTAGTCTCTTTCTGACAGAAATTCCTTTCTTTGTAGAGAAATAAGGCTTCTCTTTCATTGCCTCTATTCCCTTGATGACATGAAGTATTCAATCACGACCAATTTACAGATAATGTTGTGCTAGTTTCTCATGTATGTTTGTCAGTTTCGTCACCTGTGCCAGATTGTCAAGTGCATGCCCTAGATAACGTGGATACCTTAGTCAACAAGTTTCATCATGCTTCTAAATGGAAATGTTCTGGAAATTTTCCTCTCGGCTCTTTTCCACTTGCCTGAACCTTTTTGGATGACTCTGAATTGGATGTTCTTCACCTATACCTTTAGTTCCTTAGGTCACCATACGTGTCAGCTGGGAAAGGAAGAAGAAACATGGGCAAAACAAACCTTCCATCAACATGTCAGAAAAGTGTCCGGAAGGTTTTCACTCAGCGAACTTACCTGATCTTATCAGTGGCAGTCAGCTGAGCTGAAGCTCTTTGGGTGATTCTTACTTTTCCCTGCCAAGGAAAGGAAAATTCCAGATGATGTGAAATGCTGCAAAGAGTCTAGCAATGCAATTTTTCAGTGTCATCTGGGTGAAATGGTTTGCAAAGTTTTACTTGTAAATACAGGCTGGGAGTAATTTTGGTTTAGGTATGGGGAGAAACAGGCAGAGAAGAAGAATTTAGTGCTAGCCATATTGATTTCATCAATATTAATGACCCAGATTACCTTGCTAATAAAGCAAAAGATAAGAGGCAAGATAACTCCAGACTAGAGTTTTCTAATCTCTAGATATCTATCCACGTATTTATACAGAAAGACTCCTGTTCTTTTTTCTTCTAGTCAATAGCACAAGCAACTTGGGCAGATTTGATACCTCTCCCTTCATAAGTTGACAACCACAACAGGAGAATTGGCATGTGCCTAGGTTGTGGCATAAAGGCGGCACCTCTTAGTTCTATGACCAGCTTCTGATCAGTCGTTGGGAAGCAGTTGTGGTGGCAACAAGAACTAGAGACAAAAGTACTGGAATGGGACTTCCATGGCAGTCCAGTGGTTAGGACTTCACTTCCAGTGCAACGGGTGTGGGTTCAATACCTGATCAGGAAGCTAAGATCCCACACGCCTCAGGGTCAGAAAACCAAAACATAAAACAGAAGCGATATTGTAACAAATTCAATAAAGACTTTAAAAATGACCCACATGAAAAAAAAATCTTAAAAAATAACACTGGGTTCATGGAGGCCTCATTTCATGGGCATGGGCTTAAAGGCACCCTAGGTTGCTGTTGTTTAGTTGCTAGGTCGTGTCCGACTCTTCTGCAACCCCATGATCTGTAGCCTGCCAGGCTTCACTGTCCATGGGATTTCCAGGCAAGAATACTGGAGTGGGTTGCCATTTCTTTCTCCAGGGGATCTTCCTAGCCCAGGAAACGAACCCATGTCTCCCATGTCTTCTGCATTGCAAGTGGATTCTTTACCACTGTCCATCAGGGAAGCCCCAATCTTGGTTTAATACTCTGCTGCTGCCTTCTTGAAATTCTTAATGATTTTTGAGGCAAGGAACTCGCATTTTCCATTTTGTACTAGACCCCAGAAAATTATGTAGCCAGTCCTGTACTCAAGACGTATCACTGAAACATCAAAGAGCAGCACAGAAAGGTGTGTGTGGCATGTGTAAAACCCAGCTCTTTGTACCTACACTTCAGATTGTAGCCACTGCCCTCTCACCGCTCCCCCACCAAAAAAAAACACTTATGTGTGTATTGAGAGACAATTTTGAGGGGTGGCTAAGAGTAAAAATTGCAGCTAGACTGCCTGGGTTTGAAACTTACCATAAGAAAGTTGCAATACTTTCTGTTGTCTCAGCATTTTCATCTGTCGAACAAGGGGAGAATAGCACCTATCTATAAAATCGCCATAAGGATCAAGTGGTTTAATAAATGGAAAGTCCTTAGAGCACAGTCTGGCCCTTAGTCACACCAAATTACCTATTATGTTCTTATTATTGAATTAGGTTATGTTGTTATTTAGTTAAATTATCTCTGGAAGGCTATATCAGCAGATCTCATTTTGTTGCACCTTGCTCTATTGTGCTTCACAGATTTTATATCTTTTCCAAATTGAAGATATGTGGTGACCCTGCACTGAGCACGCCTATCAGTACCATTTTCCCAACAGCATTTGCTCACTTTGTGTCCCTGTGTCACATTTTGGTAATTTTCACAATATTTCAATCTTTTTCATTGTTGTTATATTTATTATATAAACCTGTGATCATTGATTTTTAATGTTAGTCTTGTAATTGTTTTGAGACACAATGACCATGTTCATGTAACAGTAAACTCAACTGATAAATGTTGTGTATGTTTAGATGCCCTATCCTCCAGCCATTCTCCATCTTTCTCCCCCTGCTTAGGCCTTCATGTTCCCTGAGACACAATAATATTGAAATTAGGCCAATTAATAACCCTATTGTGGCCTCTCAAGTATTCAAGTGAAAGGAAGAGTCACATGTCTTTCACTTTAAATCAAAAGCTAGAAATGTTAAATCTTAGTGAGGAAGGCGTGTAAAAGCTGAAACAGGCCAAAAGTTACTCCTATCCTGCTGAACAACTAGCCAAGTTATAGATGCAAAGGAAAAGTTCTTGTAGGAAATTAAAAGTGCTACTCTAGTGTACACACAAGAAAGAAAATAGCCTTACTGCTAATATGGAGAAAGATTAAATGGTTGGTATAGATCCTAATGGCTCAGATGGCAAAGAATTCACCTGCAGTGCAGAGACCCAGATTCGAGAAGATCCCCTGGAGAAGTGAATGGCTACCTACTCCAGTATTCTTGCCTGGAGAACTCCATGGACAGAGGAGCCTGGCAGATTATATAGTCCATGGGGTCACAGAGTTGGACACAACTGAGCGACTAACACTTTCATTTTTTCTTCATTTTTTGTAGATCAAACCAGCCATAATAGTCCCTTAAACCAAAGCCTAATCTGGAGCAAAGCCCTAACTCTGTTCAATTCTCCGCAGGCTGAGAGAAGTCTGGAAGCTTCAGAAGAAAAGTGTAAAGCTAGCAGAGGTTAATTCATGAGGTTTAAGGAAAGAAACCATCTCCATAACGTAAAACTGCAAGGTGAAGCAGCCCATACTGATGTAGTAGCAAGTTATCCAGAAGATCAGATAATTAACGATGTTGGCTACACTAAACAACAAATTTTCAGTCCAGATGAAACAGCTTTTTATTGGAAGAGGATATCACCCAGAACTTCCATAACTAGAGAGAAGCCAATGCCTCATTCAAAGGACAGTCTGAGTCTCTTGTTAGGGGCTAATGCAGCTGGTAACTTGAGGTTGAACCCAGCACTCATTTATCATCCTGAAAATCCTAGGACCCTTCAGAATTATGCTAAATCTACTCTGTCTGTGCTCTAAAATTGGAACATCAAAGCCTGAATGACAGCATATCTGTTTGTATCATGGTTTACTGAATATATTAATCTCATGATTGAGACCTACTGCTCTGAAGAAAATACTTCTTTCAAAATATTACTGTTCATTAACAATGCTCCTGGTCACCCCAGAGTTCTGAGGGAGATGTATGAGATTAATGTTGCTTTTATACCTGTTAACACTACATCTGTCCTGCAGCCCATGGATTAAGAATTAAATTTGAATTTCAAGTCTTTTTATTTAAGAAATACATTTCAAAAGGCTAAAACTGCAATATCTAGGGATTCTTCTGATGGATGTAGGCAGAATAAACTGACAACTTTCTGGTTTTCACTATTCTGTGCTGTGCTTAGTCACTCAGTTGTGTCTGACTCTTTGCAACCACATGGACTGTAGCCCACCAGGCTCCTCTATCCATGGGGATTCTCCAGGCAAGAATACTGGAGTGGGTTGTCATACCCTCCTCCAGGATCTTCTCAACCCAGGTCTCCCTCATTGCAGGCAGATTCTTTACAGTCTGAGCCATCAAGGAAGCCCTTTCACCATTCTAGAGGCCATTAAGAGCATTCACAGTTCATGGGAAGAGGTCAAAATATCAACATGAAGAGAAGTTTGGAAGAAGTTGATTCCAGCCCTCATGGTTGACTTTGAGGTGGGCGGGTTCAAGACTTCCATGGAGGAAGTAACTACAGATATGGTGGAAATAGCAAGAGAACTAGAAGTGAACTCTGGAGATGTGACTGCATTGCTACAATCACATGATCAAACTTTAATGGATGAGGAATTGCTTCCTATGAATGAGCAAAGAAAGTGATTTCTTGAAATGGTAACTACTCCTGGTTAAGATGCTATGAAGACTGTTGAAATGACAGCAAAGAATTTCGAATATTACATAAACTGTTGATTAAACAGTGGCAGGGTTTGAGAGGGTTGTCTCCAATCTTAAAAGAAGTTCTACTGTAGTAAAATGGCATCAAACAACATTGCATGCTACAGAGAAATTGCTTAAGAAAAGGAAGGGTCAATCAATGAGGCAAAGCTCATTGTTCTATTTAAGAAATTTACACAGCCTCCCTAACCTTCAGCAACCACCTCCCTGATTAGTCAGCCGCCATCCGCACTGAGGCAAGAACCTCCACCAGCAAAGAGATTCTAACACGCTGAAGGCTCAGGAGTGATGGCTAGCACTTTTTACCAATAAGGTATTTTTAAATTAAGGTATACACATTTTTTTCATTCTGTCTGCCCTCTGATAGATGAGGATAAGAGGCTTGTGGAAACTTCCTGATGGGAGCGACTGGCTGTGGGGAAAACTGGGTCTTGCTCTGGTGGGTAAACCCAGGCTAAGTCTTTAATCCAAACTTTTGCTGATGGGTGGGGCTGAGTTCCAGCCCTGTAATTTGGCCTGAGGCCAAAGTACTGTAGGGGTAATGATGACCTCCTTCAAAAGGACTTATGCCAGCACTCTGTGGCTCCCTGGACTGTGGCAGTCAGTGTCCCTGACCACGTGGCAACCACACCTCTGCCAGCGACTCCCAGACACTCACAGGCCCGTCTGGTTCAGTCACTTGTTGGGTCACTGCTCCTTTCTCCTGGGTCCTGGTGTGCACAAGGTTTGTCTATGGCCCCCAAGAGTCTGTTTTCCTAGTCTGGTAGAAGTTCTGTAATCAAATCCCACTGACCTTCAAAGTCAAATCCCCTGAGGGTTCTCAGCCTTTGCCAGAACCCCAGATTGGGAAATCTGTTGTGGGCCCTAACACTTTTGTAGCCGTGTGAGAACTGCATTGGTATAATTGTTCTCCAGCTTGTGGGTTGTCTGCTTGGCGGCTCTATAGTGGCGCTAACGGCAACCTCCTCCAAGAGGACATATGCCACACACCGTGCCTCCCAGGTCTGCTGCAGAGCCCCTGTCCCGATGGCAGGCCACTGTTGACCCATGCCTCTGCAGGAGACACTCAAACACTCAAAAGCAGGTCTGCCTCAGTCTCCTCTGGTGGTCGCTGCTCCTTTCCCTGGGTCCTGGTGCACACAATGTTTTGTTTGCACCCTTCAAGCATCTCTGGCAGGTATGAGGTTTGATTCTAAACATGATTAGGCCATCTTGTTGGGACTTTTTCTTGGCCCTTGGACATGGGGTATCTTTTTTGATGAGATCCTACATTTTCCTGTCAGTGGTTGATCAGCAGCTAGCTGAGATTTTGGTGTTCACACAAGAGAAGATGAGCGCATGTCCTTCTACTCCACCATCTTGTCATTAGTTGAGAGTTCCAAACAATAGCAAGGAGATATAAGAAAGCCCTCCTAGGTAAACAGGGCAAAGAAACAGAGGAAAATAATAGAATGGGAAAGACTAGAGATCTCTTCAAGAAAATTAGAGAAACTAAGGGAATATTTCATGCAAACATGGACACAAAAAAGGACAGAAACAGTATAGACACAACGGAAGCAAAAAACATGAAGAAGAGGTGGCAAAAATACACAGAAGAATTATACAAAAAGATCTTAATGACCCAGACAACCACAATGGTGTGATCACTCACCTAGAGTCAGATATCTTGGAGGGTGAAGTCAAGTGGGTTTTAGGAAGCATCACTACGAACAAAGCAAGTGGAGGTAATGGAATTCCAGCTGAGCTATTGTGAATCCTAAAAGATAATGCTGTTAAAGTGCTGCACTCAATATGCCAGCAAATTTGGAAAACTCAGCAGTGGCCACAAGACTGGAAAAGGTGAGTTTTCATTCTAACCTCAAAGAAAGGCAATGCCAAAGAATGTTCAAACTACCATAAAATTGCACTCCTTTCACATGCTAGCAAAGTAATGCTAAAAATTCTCCAAGCTAGTCTCCAACAGTACATAAACTGAGAACTTCCAGATATTCAAACTGGATTTAGGAAAGGCAGAGGAACCAAAGATCAAATTGCCAACATCTGTTGGATCATAGAAAAAACAAAAGAGTTCCAGGAAAATGTCAACTTTTGTTTCATTGACTATGCTAATGTCTTTGTGTGGATCACAACAAACTAAAAAATTCTTAAAGAGATAAGAATATCAGACCACCTTCTCTGCCTCCTGAGAAACCAGCATGCTGGTCAAGAAGCAACATTTAGAACTGGACATGGAACAACAGACTGATTCAACTGGGAAAGGAATACATCAAGGTTGTATATTGTCATCCTGCTTACTTAACTTTACATGCAGAGTACATCTTGCAAAATGCAGGACTGGATAAAGCACAAGCTGGAATCAAGATTGCTGGGAGAGATATCAATAACCTCAGATATGCAGATGACACCACCCTTATGGCACAAAGCGAAGAACTAAAGAGCCTCTTGATGAAAGTGAAAGGGGAAAGTGAAAAGGCTGAATTAAAACTCGACATTCAAAAAAATGAAACTCATGGCATCAAGTTCCATCAGTTCAGTCAGTTCAGACACTCAGTCTTGTCTGACTCTGCAGTCCCATAGACTGTAGCACACCAGGCTTCCCTGTCCAACATCAACTCCCAAGCTTACTCAAACTCTTGTCCATTGAGTCAGTGATGCTATCCAACCATCTCATCCTCTTTTGTCCCCTTCTCCTTCTGCATTCACTCTTTCCCAGCATCAGGGGCTTTTCTAATGAGTCGGCTCTTCGCACAGGTGACCAAAGTATTGGAGTTTTAGCTTCAGCATCAGTCCTTCCAATGAACATTCAGGTCTGATTTCCTTTAGGATTGACTAGTTTGATCTCCTTGCAGTTCAGTTCAGTTCAGCTCAGTTCAGTTGCTCAGTCATGTCTGACTCTTTGCAACCCCATGAACTGCAGCACGCCAGGCCTCCCTGTCCATCACCAACTCCCGGAGTTTACCCAAACTCTTGTCTATTGAGTTGGTGATGCCATCCAACCATCTCATTCTCTGTCATCCCCTTCTCCTCCTGCCCTCAATCTTTCCAAGCATCAGGGTCTTTTCAAATGAGTCAGCTCCTCACATCAGGTGGTCAAAGTATTGGAGTTTCAGCTTCAACATCAGTCCTTCCAATGAACACTCAGGACTGATCTCCTTTAGGATGGACTGATTGGATCTCCTTGCAGTCCAAGGGACTCTCAAGAGTCTTCTCCAACATCACAGTTCAAAAGCATCAATTCTTTGGCGCTCAGCTTTCTTCACAGTCCAACTCTCACATCCATACATGACTACCAGAAAAACCATAGCCTTGACTAGATGGACCTTTGTTGACAAAGTAATGTCTTTGCTTTTTAATATGCTGTCTAGGTTGGTCATAACTCTCCTTCCAAGGAGTAAGAGTCTTTTCATTTCATGGCTGCAATCACCATCTGCAGTGATTTTGGAGCCCCCCAAAATAAAGTCAACCACTGTTTCCCCATCTATTTGCCATGAGGTGATGGTACCAGATGCCGTGATCTTAGTTTTCTGAATGTTGAGCTTTAAGCCAAATTTTTCACTCTCCTCTCACTTTCATCAAGAGGGTCTTCAGTTCTTTTCACTTTCTGCCATAAGGGTGGTGTCATCTGTGTATCTGAGGTTATTGATATCTCTCTCAGTAATCGTGATTCCCGCTTGTACTTCATCCAGCCTGGCATTTTGCAAGATGTACTCTGCATAAAAGTTAAATAAGCAGGGTGACAATATACAGCCTTGACATACTCCTTTCCCAATTTGGAAAATTTTGTTCCTTTGTTCCATGTTCAGTTCTAACTGTTGCTTCTTGACCTGCATACAGATTTCTTAGACGGCACATAAGGTAGTCTGGTAGTCCCATCTCTTTAAGCAATTTCCACGGTTTGTTGTGATCAACAACAGTCAAAGGCTTTGCCATAATCAATAAAACAGAAGTAGATGGTTTTCTGAAATTGTGTTGCTTTTTTGATTTTCACAGCATCATCTTTTAGGATTTGAAATAGCTCAACTGAAATTCCATCACCTTCACTGTCTTTGTTCCAGTGATACTTCCTAAGGCCCACTTGACTTCGCATTCCTGGATGTCTGGCTCTAGGTAAGTGATCATACCATCGTGGTTATCTAGGTCATGAAGATCTTTATTATATAGTTCTTCCATGTATTCTTGCCACCTCTTCTTAATATCTTCTGCTTCTGTTAGGTCCATACCATTTCTGTCCTTTTTTGTGCCCATCTTTGCATGAAATGTTCCCTTGGTATCTCTAAATTTCTTGAAGAGATCACTAGTCTTTCCCATTCTATTGTTTTCCTCTATTTCTTTGCATTAGGAAGACTTTCTTACCTCTCCTTGCTATTCTTTGGAACTCTGCATTCAAATGGGTATATCTTTCCTTTTCTCCTTTGCCTTTTGCTTCTCTTCTTTTCTCAGCTATTTGTAAGGCCTCCTCAGACAACCATTTTGACTTTTGTATTTCTTTTTCTTGGGGATGGTCTTGATCACTGCCTCCTGTACAATGTCATGAACCTCCATCCATAGTTCTTCAGGCACTCTGTCTATCAGACCTAATCCCCGAATCTATTTGTCACTTTCACTGTATAATTGTAAGGGATTTGATTTAGGTCGTAGCTGAATGGTCTAGTGGTTTTCCCTACTTTCTTCAATTTAAGTCTGAATTTGGCAATAAGGAGTTCATGATCTGAGCGACAGTCAGCTCCCAGTCTTGTTTTTGCTGACTATGTAGAGTTTCTCCATCTTCGGCTGCAAAGAATATAGTCAATATGATTTCGGTATTGACCATCTGGTGATGTCCATGTGTAGAGTCTTCTCTTGTGTTGTTGGGAGAGGGTGTATGCTTTGACCAGTGCGTTGTCTTGGCAAAACTCTGTTAGCCTTTGCCCTGCTTCATTCTGTACTCCAAGGCCAAATTTGCCTGTTACTCCAGGTATCTCTTGACTTCCTACTTTTGCATTCCAGTCCCCTATGATGAAAAGGATAGCTTTTTTGGATGTTAGTTCTAGAAGGTCTTGTATGTCTTCATAGAACCATTCAACTTCAGCTTCTTCAGAATTACTGGTAGGGGCATAGACTTGGATTACTCTGATATTGAGTGGCTTGCCTTGGAAACGAACAGAGATCATTCTGTCGTTTTTGAGATTGCACCAAGTACTGCATTTGGACTCTTTTGTTGACTATGATGGCTACTCCATTTCTTCTAAGGGATTCTTGTCCACAGTAGTAGATATAATTGTCATCTGAATTACATTCACCCATTACAGTCCATTTTAGTTCAGTGATTTCTAAAATGTCGATGTTCACTTTTGCCATCTCCTGTTTGAGCACTTCTAATTTACCCTGATTCATGGACCTCACATTCCAGTTTCCTATGCAATGTTGTTCTTTACAGCATCAGACTTGACTTCCATCACCAGTCACATCCACAACAGGGTTGTGTTCTCGCTTTGGCTCAATCTTTTCATTCTTTCTGGAGTTATTTCTCGACTCGTCTCCAGTAACATATTGGGCACCTACTGACCTGGCGAGTTCATCTTTCAGTGTCGTATCTTTTTGCCTTCTCATATTGTCCCTGGGGTTCTCAAGGCAAGAATACTGAAGTGGTTTGTCATTCCCTTCTCCAGTGGACCATGTTTTGTCAGAACTCTCCACCATGACCTGTCCATCTTGGGTGGCCTTCCAAAGCAAGGCTCACAGTTTCATTGAGTGAGAGAAGGCTGTGGTCCATGTAATCTGTTTGATTAGCTTTCTGTGATTGCAGTTTTCATTCTGTCCTGTTGGGAGAGACTGACTATGGGGGAAACTGGGTCTTGTTCTGATGGGCAGGGCCATGCTCAGTAAATTTTTAATCCAATTTTCTGTTGATGGGTGGGGCTGTGTTCCCTCCCTGTTGTTTGACCTGAGACCAAACTATGGGGGAGGTAATGAAGATAATGGTGACCTACTTCAAAAGGTCCCATGCATGCACTGCCACACTCAGTGTCCCTGACCCTGCAGCAGGCCACCGCCAACCCACGCCTCCACCAGCGACTCTTGGACACTCATAGGCAAGTCTGGGTCAGTCTCTTGCGTGGTCACCGCTCCTTTCTCCTGGGTCCTGGTGTGCACAAGGTTTTGTTTGCACCCTCCAAGAATCTGTTTCCCCAGTCCTGTGGAAGTTCTGTAATCAAATCCCGCTGGCCTCCAAAGTCAAATTCCCTGGGGATTCTCAGTCCCTATGCCAGATCCCCAGGTTGGGAAATCTTTCGTGAGTCCTAGAAATTTTCCTAACAGTGTGAAAATTTCCTTGGTATAATTGTTTGCAGTTTGTGGGTTGCCTACTTGACAGCTCCATGGTGGGGTTAATGGTGATCTCCTCCAAGAGGGCTTAGGCCACAGGCTGTGTGACCCAGGTCTGCTGCACCCAGAGCCCCTGCCCCTGCAGCAGGCCACTGCTGACCCGTACCTCCTTAGGAGACACTCAAATACTCAAAGGCAGGTCTGGCTCAGTCTCTGTGGGATCTCTGGTTCCTGGTGTGCACGAGGTTTTGTTTGAGCCCTCTGAGGGTCTCTGGAGGGTATGGAGCTTGATCTTAAACGTGATTTCACCCCTCCTACCATCTTGCTGGGGCTTCTCCTTTGCTCTTAGATGTAGGGTATCCTTTTTTCATGGGATCCAATGTTCTCCTGTCAATGGTTGTTCAGCAGCAAGTTGTAATTTTGGAGTTCTCACAGGAGAAGATGAACACACATCCTTCTACTCCACCATCTTAATCTGGAACAGAAGGACAGCACTTGTTCTCTCTGTGGGCCACTGACCATCTGAATAGCTCCAACAGCATAATGCCTTCATTTTACAAATGAGACAACAGAGCTCAGATGGCTTGGCCAGAGTCCCACGGATGGTAGGTGATGCAGTGAAGACTTGGATTCTAGTTGTCAAACCTGTGTATCCTTAACTACTGGGAGATGCTGATGTTCAAGGTTGGCAGCCATACAGTAACATGGCCAGAGCCTGAAAATGTCCCTCAAATGCCAGTGAGAACAGCAGGTCCCCAGGTGACCCATGATGCCTGTCTAACCGGGCTGCACATGGGAGGGTCCCTACCATCTCCTCGGGTTCCTCAGGACCCTGCCAGACCTGGCTCCATGTGTCCCCATCTGCATTTTCTATCATGTGCTTTGATGAGCCCAAGACCTTGTTCCCTGAGTTCTGTGAGGTGTTCCAGCCAATGAGCGAATCTTGTCCCAACACTTCATGGCAAAAAGATGGGGACCCAATGGAAACAGTGAGAGACTACTGTCTTGGGCTCCAAAATCATTGCAGATAGTGACTGCAGCTGTGAAATTAAAAGATGCTTATTCCTGAGAAGAAAAGCAATGAGAAATCTAAACAGCATATTAAAAAGCAGAGACATTGCTTTGCCAACAAAGGTCCATCTAGTCAAAGTTAGGGTCTTTTCAGTAGTCATGTATGGATGTGAGAGTTGGACTGTAAAGAAAGCTGAGCACTGAAGAATTGATGCTTTGGAACTGTGGTGTTGGAGAAGACTCATTGGATTTCAAGAAGTTCAAACCAGTCAATCCTAAAGGAAATCAGTACTGAATGTTCATTGGAAATACTGACGCTGAAGCTGAAACTCCAATACTTTGGTCCCCTGTGCGAAGAGCCGACTCATTAGAAAAGACCCTGATGCTGGGAAAGATAAAATGCAGAAGGAGAAGGGGACAAGAGAGGATGAGATGGTTGGATAGCATCACTAACTCGATGGACATGAGTTTGAGTAAGCTCTAGAAGTTGGTGATGGACAGGAAAGCCTGGTGTGCTGCAGTCCATGGGGTCAGAAAGAGTCAGACATGACTGAGCAACTGAACAGCAACAATAATATATATACTTTCAGACAATGCTATTGCACACTTAATAGATTCTAGTATAATGTAAATATAACTTTTATATGCACTGGGAAACCAAAATTTTCATGTGATTTTCTTTATTGCAATATTCACTTTATGTGGTGGTCTGGAACTGAACCCACAATGTCTCTGAGGTACACCTATATAATAAATGAGTAAAAGTGATTCCCTCTAGAGAAAGGAACTAAGGAACATAAATAGGAGCAGAAGTGGATTTTTTAAAATGAAAACTTGCACAGTTTTAGGAAACCCTTTAAGAAAGCACCAAAAATTATAAATTTAAAAAATCAAAATAACTTTTTCAGAAAGAATTTTTAATGCTGGTAATATTACAAAGTTCAGAAAAAGTAAAATAAAATATATATTCATTGACTAACAAACCTCTAAACACTTTCCCCTACATTTTTGTTGCATAATCTTTGCCTCATTGTGTAATAATTTTATAATTTCTATGAGAAAAGGAAGATATTTCTGATTCTTATGAGAATAGAAAGATTTTTTTTCTGTCTGTATTTTTAAAACCAGTGTTGTTGAGCTATAGCTAACATACCATAAGATTTATCATTTTGAGTACACAGTTTGATAATTTTTAATAATCTTATGTAGCTTCCTACATGGCACTAGTGGTAACAAATCCACCTGTCAGTGCAGGAGATGCAGGTACAATCCCTGGGTCAGGAAAATCCCCTGGAGGAGGAAATGGCAACCCACTCCAGTATTCTTGCCTGGAGAATTCCATAGACAGAGGAGCCTGATGGGCTACAGTCCACGGGGCCGCAAAGAATTGGACATGACAGAGTGACTGATCACATACACACACACACACACACACATCATGGTTTTAAAAATTTTCATCAACCCAGAAAATTCTGTCATGCCCCTTTGCCCTTGTTTAGTTAAATTTATTGTTTAGATGTTATTATGATTGGAATTGACTTCTTAATTTTATTTTCTAGTCGTGTGTTGCTTGTACTTTATACAGTGGATTTTTTAAATTGATCTTTTATCTTGCAAGCTTGTTAAACTTGTTTATAAGTTACAGTGGGTTTTAAAATTTATGTTTATAATTTTCTACATATAGTACTGTATTGTCTGCCAATAAAGTCAACTTATTTTTTTTCCCAGTTTGCATGCCCTTAATTTTTTACTCCTGCATTATTGTACTGACTAGAAGCTCCAGTAAAATGTTGAATAGAAGTTTTGAAAGTGAAGATTCTTATTTACTCCTTTTCTTAGGGAGAGAACACTCAGACTTTTACTACTAAGTATGATACTAGTGACAATTTTTCTTGTTCTTTTTTATATACTTGATTTCTAATGTTACAGGTATACAGCACAGTGATTCAGTTATATATATATATTCTTTTCCAGATTCTTTTCCACTATAGGTCATTTTAGGATATTGAATGTATTCCACTGTGCTATACTCTAGGTATTTGCTGATTATTTTATGCATAGTAGTCTATCTGTTAATCTAAAATTCCAAATTATCCTTTCTCCTACCTTTCCCCTTGGTAACCAAAAGTTTGTTTTCTATGTTTGTGAATCTATTTCTGTCTTGTAAATGGGTCCATTGTTTTTAATTCCACACATAAGTGATATGATATTTGCCTTCCTGTGTATGACTTAGTTCACTCAATATGATAATTTCTAGGTCCACCCATGTTACTCCAAATGACATTATTTCACTCTTTTTTTTTTTTTATGGCTGAGTAATATTCAAGTGTGTGTGTGTGTATATATATATATATATATACACACATACATACATATAGGCTTCCCTGGTGGGCTTAGATGGTAAATAATCCACTTGCTATGCAACAGACTGTGTTCTATCCCTAGGTTGGGAAGTCCCCTGAAGAAGGGAATGACTACCCACTCAAGTGTTCATGTCTAAAGAATTCCATGGACAGAGGATCCTGGCAGGCTACAGTCCATGGGGTTGCAAAGAGTCGAACATGACATGACTGAGCTACTAACACTAATATATATGTGGAATGGAAACCTCTGTTTATAATTTTACTTTTCTGCTATCAGATTTTGCCACAGACTAGTTTCTGGTGCTATATATAATTCATAACTAATTTCACTTCCACTATACATATGCCTCCAGTGCTGGGTACTCAGATGCACCTTCATGAAATATGATCTCTGGCCTAGATAGTGTCATACCACGATACCTTGAATTGGGGAAAATGGTTAGTAGGATTATATGTTGAAGACAATTCTACACTAAGCCTGAATAACAATATAACTATACACAGAAGTGATTACAGACCACATAAAAAACATCCCACTAAACCCAAGCTGAAAGTATCATTTTTTAGCTAGAATCCTAAAATGCAAATAGCCACTTCAATGCCAACAAGGAGAGAAAAGCATGACGGAATAGGACTGGAAGGAAACTGTTTTCTACATCAATTGTGATTAAATTATCTAACTTTTGCAAGTATTATAAAATTTTTGGCTCTGTGAACATATTGCATTGCTGAGTCCATCTTAGAGTCTTGGAAGTGGTCCATGCAAATGAAAGTGAAAATGAAAGTCGCTCGGTCATGTCCGACTCGTTGTGACATCATGGACCATAGCCCACCAGGCTCCTCCGTCCATGAGATTTCCCAGGCAAGAATACTGGAGTGGGTTGCCATGCCCTTCTCCAGGGGGTCTTCCCAACCCAGGTATTGAACCCAAGTCTCCTGCACTGCAAGCAAACTCTTTACTGTCTGAGCCACCAGGGAAGGCCTGGTACAAGGAGGAAGTTGAAAACTCAGTATGAGTCTCAGAATAAAAGGTAAATCAACCTCTGGTTAAAAGAAAGACTGATTCCCTCTTTTACATATGATAATGTATATGTTTCCATGCCATGCTCTCAATTCGTCCCACCGTCAGATAGCCAGCGGGAATTTGCTATATGACACAGGGAGGTCAAACTGGTGACCACCTAGAGGGGTGGGCTGGGAGGGAGGTTCAAAAGGGAGGGAACATATGTGATACCTATGGCTAATTCATGTTGATGTATGGCAGAAACCAACACAATATTGTAAAGCAATTATCTTCCAATTAAAAATAAATATTTTTTTAAATGAAAGAAGACTGACTCTAAAATGTATTGACTCTAATATAAAATAAAAAGCTAAAAATAAATACATGAATATTGAAAAGTATTGGGTTCCAAACCTTCCTCTCAGCATCTTATGAGTGGTATAACCAATCTGTGGAATAAAACTTCTGAGCTTTAATTTTCTCCTGTGGAATAAAATTAGCGCCAATAATTGTTGACATTATTAACCACTCCCTGCATGCCATCTGCTTTAAGTGTATTATCTCGATTCTCACAACCTTTTGAAACAGGCTTTATTAAAATCCTCATTTTACAGTGAAGGAAACTGAGTCACTTTCCTGACACAAGCAAATGATCACCTCACACCATGTGGTTCTGTGCAGTTTAATGTGAAAATAAATAATCAATATGCCTTGTGCACGCTGCAGCTTTACACCAGTCTCCATCAGAGAGAGCCCTTGTAAGTGCGAGAAATGCATCTGCTCGTTCATCAGCATTCAAGTAAATCAAGAGACTATTAAATGGCCAATCAGATAGCAAAGTCAGGTCCTGGAGCATCTCCAACCTACCATTATTGCTCATCAAGATACAAGTCCAATGAGCAGAATAATTCGGCACAGTATGGTGCAGTAGTCTTCAAACTTTACTCAGCTTTAAAATCATGAAGAGGAAATTGTGCTTGTTGAAATAAAGATTCCTGTGATTTATCTTCAGATATTTTGATTCAGTTGGTCCAGAATTTGGCTTCAAGATATGCATTCTTATTAAATATCTTAGGTGATTTTGATGTAGGAGTTCTTGGATTACAGATTAAACACAGAGGAACCGTGGAAGAAGCCACTAGCTTACTTTGTATTATTTTCTTTTCTCTTCCCCTGACCTCAAAAAAAGAGAATGAAAGAAAAATTTACCACTTAACTTGCTGGTGCGTCTAGGCATTTTGATCCCCCTGGAAAGACAACCTTGTATTGTTATATGTTATTTGTATTTTACTGTGGGTGAGTTTATTATGGTTTCTTGTGAGGGAAGATTTGGTTTGAAAGAGAATCTGAAGACTCTAGATCATTGCAATTGATGAGATCTTTCAAAGCAAAAAAAAAAAGGGCATGCAACTGGAAGGACAAACTGCCAACTTCTTCATTTTATCTACACAGAGCAATGTCAGGCAAGGCCATAGAGTAACTTGTTACTTTATAGGACAAACGTGGGCATATATGGCAACAATTCTTCCACCTTGAAATCCAGCTAAAGGAATAGGAAGATCTGAAACTTAGGATCAATTATTAAGGTTGGAACCTAAAAAGCAGACTGAAATTCACCATCGGAGGTGGGCCATATGTCACATTTCACCAGTTTAGGGATACTGATGTTTTCTGTCAAATTTGTTCACATATATTACTGTGGCCAGGTATCACTGAAGTACTTTGTCCTTTGAGATGTAAATAAAATTCAATTGGATCATATTTCAGGTGAATTGAGAGCCTCTGAGTTCTCTTCTTCCTAGAACAGGAGTCAGCAAATTTTTTTCTGTAAAGGGCCAGATAGTAGATATTTTCAGCCTTGTAGGCCATATAGTCTCTGTTACATTACTCACCCCTGCCATTTGAAGCAGCCATCTGCCTAGTTGCTCAGTTGTGTCCAATTCTTTGTGATCCCATGGACACATTAAGCTCCTCTGTTCATGGGATTTCTCAGGCAAGAATACTGAGTGGGTTGCCATTTTCTACTCCAGGGGATCTTACTGACCCAGGATTCAATCCCGAGTCTCCTGCATTATCAGGCGGATTCTTTATCACTGAACCACCTGGGAAGCTGCTATAGACACAATGTAAACAAATAAGCAGGGCTATGTTCCAATAAAACTTTATTTAAAGAAACAGGTGGCATCCAGATTTGACCCAAGGGCGTAGTTTGCATACACCTGTTCTAGAAGGTAGAGATGGCTTACTGTTTACCCTCTAGTTCTGAGTTTCTGCTTCTCCTGAATTAGTTCAGTTTATTGGTCATTTTGTCATCCCATGCCTCTCTCCCTATTCCACAATTTGTGGAATTGGAGCACAGACAGCAGCCCGAATGGAAGCTAATTTACACAGACATTCAATCAGACACCCATGTCTAACTATGAGACCTGTTTCTTGTTGGTAACTTGCTTGGCATGCATCAAATTGTTATATAATTCTTAGCTGACTCACTGACTTGGATGTGGAAAACAGGTTGTACCACATCATTCATGCTGGGGGAAGCAAGAATGGAGTTGATGGATTCTCAGCAAATTCTTGGGATAGGGAGAGACACATAGGCGCCATATATCACTCGGTGAACTAACAGTTGTCAAGCTAGTACCCCACACTGGGCTGGTCTGCGGTCAAATTTTCTCCTCTGACTGAAAAATCTATGAGTTTCTGTCTGATCGTTGGCATCCAAGAAATCCCACATTTCCCCATTTTGTTAAATCATATTAAAAGCAACTTGATTGAGCCTTTTATTTTCCATGATTTCTGAGAAGTCCAAATGCAGTGACATTCAGTGTTCCTTTCTCTTACCTTGGACCCCGAGAATTTGGGGGTACAAGAAAAGAGGACAACACCACTCCTCAAGTTCTGTGTGCTTATGGCTGCTATAGCTCATGTTTTAGCAGTTTGTTCAAATATGGGCAGCTTTCAGGCAGCCCCAACTGCTCTACCCATGAGTGACTTGAGGGCTTTCGTCAAAGCTCCAAAGATCACTGGGCTTAGTTCTCAGTCCTTCCAGCTTCAAGGTGCTTCTTTTCAGTGGGCTTGGATCTATGTCACTTGTGCAAACTGATGCGCTTACTCCCCTCAGCAAGAATCAAACCAATTTTGAGGGAACTTGCTCCCCTTATCAAATTTTAAGTCACCGAGACTCTGAATACCTTTCTTTCTCAGATCAGTTTAATATTCCTATTGGATCCAGATTGTCAGAGGTACAAATTGTTTGTCTTTCACAGTGATTTACTTTGTTTTCATTCGATTCAATGGACATGTAATCTCCAGTTTACAAGCCCTACCATTCCCTATAATCTTGCTCCAACTAGCCTTATTTGTTGCTACCTGTCTTGACTTGGAGGAGTGGTAGAATAATTCCTCTTGATTCTTCCTGAAGAGCTTACAGTTAGGAAATAACACAATTTGCTTTCTCTATATGGGATTTTGCTACATAAATTTCAAAACAAACCACTGTTTTATAAAGCTCTGCTTATTCTAGCCCACCTCAGTGCTTCCCAAGGTATGGGCCTTGGACTAGAAGGATCAACACCTCCTGGGAACTTGCTAGATAGGTAAATTCTCAAACCCTACTCCAAATCTACTAATGTAGGGTCCTGGGAGCCCAGTAATCTTTATTTCAACAAAGCTTCCAGGTGATCAGATGCATGTGCTAAGTTTCGGAAGTACTGCTTTAGAATATGTTACACCATGGAAGGGCACGGACTGGGAGGCCTGGCATGCTACAGTCCATGGGGTTGCAAAGAGTCGGACATGACTGAGTGACTGAACTGAACTGAACTGAACTTTGGAAGTAATAATCCACTAGAGAAAAAAATCTGTCATTTAGAACTAACAGTAATCCTCTGACGAGTTCTTAGTCCTCTCTCCTTTTCATTCCATACTCTCTTGGAGTGCATACACTCTCAAAATTTTAATTGATGCCCTCTTGTGGCTGTGAGAATTCCCAAGTGTATACTGACCTATTATCTTTCTTCCAGCTTTTTTTTTTTTATTATTGTTTCATTTCAGGAAAGCTTAATTATAATGTTCTGACATAATTGGAAACTATATTCTTCATGTAGATCTCCCACAGAAATTCCCCTTCCTTCTTTTCCCCTTAATTACCAATGACTCTGTAGCAGGACTGGACCAAGCTAGGGTAAGTTGAATGAGTCACTGATCTCAGGTGCAAAATTAAAGGAGACATCCCAGAAATAAATTCACACACTTATGATCAATTAATCTATGAAAAAGGAGGTAATAATGTACAATAGAGAAAAAGACAGTCTCTTCCATAAGTCATGCTGGGAAACTAGACAGCTACATGCAAAAGAAAGAAATTACAACATTCTTTAGCACTGTATACAAAAGGAAACTCAAAATGGGTTAAAGACCTAAATGCAAGACCAGAAACCATAACACTCCTAGAGGGAAATAAAGGCAGAATAATCTTTGACATAAATCATAGCAATAGTTTTTTGGATCAGTCATTTAAAACAAAGGAGATAAAAGCAAAAATAAACAAATGGTACATAATTAAACTTAAAAGCTTTTGCACAGCAAAGGAAACCATTGACAAAATGAAAAGACAGCCTACTGAATAGGATAAAATATTTGCAAATGATATGACCAATAAGGGGTTAGTACCCAAAATATATAAACAGCTCAAACAACTCAACATCAAAAGAACAAACAACTGGATTACAAAATGGACTGAAGACCTGAATAGACATTTTCCTGAAGAGGACATGCAGATGGCCAACAAGCACATGAAAAGATGCTCAATATTGCTAATCATCAGAGAATGGAAATCAAAGCCAGAGTTAGATGTCACCTCACATCTGTCAAAATTGCTACATCAAAAAGAACACAAATAACAAATGTTGGTGAGGATGAGGAGAAAAGAGAACCCTCCTGCACTGTTGGTGGCAGTGCGAATTGGTACAGCCACTGTGGAAAACAGTAAGTTTTCTCAAAACACTAAAAATAGAGTTACCATGAAAAGTGTTAGTCACTCAGTCATAGCCTACTCTTTATGATCCCATGGATTGTAGCCCACAAGCTTACTCTTTTCATGAATTCTCCAGGCAAGAATACTGGAGTGGGTATAAAAAATATGTAGCCAAAAAAATATAAAAGCTAACTTGAAAAGATATATGCACCCCAATGTTCATAGCAACATTGTGTACAATTGCCAAGATAAGGAAGCAACCTAAGTGTCCATCAGTAGATGAATGGATAAAGAAGACGTGGTGTAAATATATAACAGAATACTAGTCAGTCAAAGAAAAGAATGAAATTTTGCCATTTGCAACAACAAGGATGGACTTGGAGGGCATTGTACTAAAGTGAAATAAACCAGATAGAGGAAGACAAATACTGCATGATATTAGTTATATGTGTAATCTAAGGAATATAACAAACTAGTAAATATAACAAAAAAAGAAGCAACCTCAAAGATATAGAGAACAAACTAATGTTACCAGTGGGGAGAGGGAAGGGTAGAGGAGAAGTATAGAGGTAGGGGATTAAGAGGAACAAACTATTATGTATAAACTACAAGGATATATTGTACAACATGGGAAATATAGACATTATTTTATAATACTATAAATAGAGTAAAATATTTTAAAATTGTGAATCACTATCATATACCTGTAACTTCTAAAACATTGTACTGCAACGAAACTTCAATAAAAAACTTAAGGAGGCACCAAAAAAATCTCAATGATTAAAATAAATATTTTAATGTGATAGTTCTTTTTTTGTAAAATGAGAATTAATGCAAGAAAAGCCATGATGAACAAAATAAAAAATTATTCAAAGACAGGATCAAGATCTTGTCATATCAAGCCATATTAGCTTGAAACAAAAGGAAACATCAATAATGCTCTACTGATCTTGGCTTTAATTAAAATTCTGGTATTTTGTTCATTATTGATTTCTCTGCATAAATTTTTCTTTCAAAAAGTACTGCAATAAAATTTTTCTATCTGTGTTGCTGAGTTTTTTGGTACCCATGAAAATTTTGTGCCCTCTTGCCTCACCAATTCTCTGAAGGTTGAGTGTCAGGGGTTTTCTTACATCTCATAGACAAACACAGTTCTTGAGAAAGATGCCTCTTGCCTTTCTCTGTTCTCAGAACTCTGCTAACTACAGATTAACCCTGTAGGCAGGAAAGTTGGTTACATACAGTGATTTGAGAGGCATTGAAAAGTTATCTGATCTGTCAAATTCATCTTCTCCTTTTATTTTGTGTTATCATGTCGCAGTAGATACTTGGGTCCTAGAAGAGACAAGACACATTTTGGTTCCAGGTTCCAAAGCTGATACAGAGAAAAGTCTTAGATCCCATAAGTCTTCTTTGTCTTGGTTCAACAAGTCATGGGACTCTTGGAAAGCAAGTCGCCAGGTAAGAAGATTGTTGAAATGGAAGAGAGGAGCCTGGAGAAGACTCAAAAACTCACCATTTGCCCAGGGCCTGTGGATATCTGCTCACCAGATCTTTAACAACTGCACACTCAAAGTATACTAAACAATCTCATGCTAGCTCATAGACTGCTTTGTAATTAGTCTCTAGATGAATCAGATGTATATATTTATCTTCTCCAACTGAATTGCACCTCTTGATGTTAAGGATCATGTTTTCTCTCTTGTTTTGAATTTTTTTTTTTTTTTTTCTTTAAAGAGGATGAACTGAGTAGCTATTTCAGAAGTATCACCTTTGGTAAGTTTGTCTTGATTTATTCAGTCTTTCCTTTATTCAGTTCACAGTACATTAGAGATCAAATGGAATTAAGGAGACATCATTGAATGAAACAATTCAGCACTAGAAAAAGTTAAAAGCCTGGTTGCCTTTGGTGTCTACTCATTGTGACAGTTACATGAAGATAATCTCAACTCTCCAGGAACTTCTAAAGCATGGAGATAGATGAATCCAAAGCAGACATATATACATAGTATATTATAAAGTAACTTAAAAGTGTATCAAAGTAAATTGAAAGTTAAGCCACATTCTTAAGGAATGTGTTTCTTTCATATGGTTCCAAATCAAAGGCTACATGTACCCACAGTCAAACTCACAGGTCTTTGAAGATGCAAACATTCTGAGCACAAATTCACCTTTCATGCAAAAATTCCCAAACTCAACATATAAACATGCCCTTCATAAATCACCAAAGAGTCTCTTCACTTGTAATACTACACGAGTTAAATTGTCAAGAGTGTTTTCTTTTATAGCAATTGATTCAGTATCTTTTAAAGTCCTCAGCACTCTCAGATCTCTAAAGTCTGAACTCCAATAAATAAACTTATGCTTTCCTTTGTATTTAGAAGTTTACAACATAGAATTGCAAATTCTGACCTGTTGAGAAAGGTACCTTCATAGTGCCCAGTCACTAAGTCGTGTCCGACTCTTTGGGACCCCAGGCACAATAGCCTGCCTGGCTTCTCTGTTCAAGGATTTTCCAGGCAAGAATACTGGAGTAGGTTGCCATTTCCTTCTCCAAGGATCTTCCCAACCTAGGGATCAAACCTGCATCTCCTGTGACTCCTGCATTGGCCAGAAGACTCTTTACCACTGCGCCACCTTCATAGAGTGAGGATTTATTACATTGGTAACTTGACAAATAATTTTATTACACTGGTAATTAACAGTAATTTTCTTAGCCCTTTCAGGACAATTTTCCATTCCTGACTTGAAATCACTGCCTTACATTTTTAAAAATGGAAGATTATCTTTAGAGGAATCATTTATTTTTATATGCTTTCACACTCTAGAATGAATGCACAAGTGTCCTGAACAGAGCAAGTATCTTTTGAAACATTTTTTTACACTGGTGAAAAGTTGTTAACGCTTTTGTAAGGCTTTGTGTCACTGAGACGGTAAAGAGGCCAATCCACTCTGCTTGGCTCAGCAATGACTGCAGTCAAGTAGGAAAATGGGTCAACTGTGTGGCAACTTAATTTGTTTTAAATTGATGAATGACCACGGAGATGCCCACGACTGATGGAATAAAGCAATTCCCACGTCACTGTGAGTCCTAGGGCTTCACCTAAAAAGTCACATGTATAAACCTCTTGTAGAGGATGATGCCCATCGCTCAGTTCCCTGAATCACAGAGAACAGAGAGCCCACTGCGGTTGCCCTCCATATCTGTTAAACACAGGAGCACAGACACAAAGACAAAGGACGCCATGTCTGTTTCTATGCATTATTTTTATAGACGACTCAGCAGAAGGGCTCGTGGTGGTATTCAGCACCTCCTTTTCAAGTCTGTAAAGCCCATGACCTAATGGAGAGAAAGTTTCCTTCCAGTTGCACAACGGTCCTCCTGGGGAACCTTCGAGTCTCACCAGGAAGAAGCCAAGGTCCTAAGAACCATCTTGCACAGGACTGTGTACAAGCGAGTCATGAGGCAACTTCAAATGGTATAAGATTGAAAGGAACTTTTTATTTTGAAAGTTTTAAAATGATCTCCCAACATCATCACTGCAGAAGCAGGAGAGAAAAATTAATAAAATTAGATGAGTATATGTTTGTTTGCCTCTGGGTATTTTGCTTGGTTCTGAGTTTATTCCTTTGAAAGACATCCTTCCAGGGTTTGTCCACTCCAAGGATATCTACCAAGGGTGTGTCAATTCCCTCTCAGTTGGATGTAATTTGCAGCCACATTATCCTGTCTAAAAGGAATGAAAAGAAGTCAGAAAGATTTCCTGAGGAGCAGCTGGCACATGCAAATCTGAGACTGCTCATTTTAATTTTGGTTGCCATGACATTTCCTCAATTACCTCATTGACCTGAATCACATTTCCTTACAGTGCTTTCAGCCTTACTGTCTGGAAGTTACACTTGTTTTCTTATTTGGATAGCCCAAAGAAAAATCATGAGCAAGTCTGAATGTTGTGGTTTTTGCAAATGTTGGACATATGCAGAAAATGTCATTTGAATTTGTAACATACTGAGAGTGTATCTGAGCAAGCCTGCTAGTCAAACTTTCATCAGGTTTATTTCTTTGCCAAAGAGTCACTCCTGGATGATATCTTCATTTTACAAATAAAGAGAGATATGCTCATAAATGATAAATGGGAATGGTAGAAAGCATATATGACTAAGAGAAATAATAAAATATAAAGACATTCATGTGAAACCTACTGGACAGTGAGGACACAAATTTATGTATAGTCTATAAAGCAATCTGCTCTCATTCCTCTGGGTAGATCCTTAAGAAATACTATCCCTTATCTTCACTATAGCTGGCATAAAAGGATTGGTAATAGCTCTCAGTTGCATTTCAAAACATAGAACAGAAAAAGATTGGTCAAATCTTTGCAATCACCATAATTTGTCCTTTGGAATTCATTCAGTACATATTCTTGCTCCTTTCTGATGATGACTATCAAAGATTTTAGCATACATTAGACAAATACATTAGCCAATCACTCACACATAAATATGAGAAACAAATCGAAAATATTACAAGAGATACAGTGTGTTTTTCAGTAATAAAGAGAAAATTAATTAGCCTTCATTGATAAATACATAGCCAAAGAGTTGTATACAATTAGCCTTTTAGGGAAACATTCTGGCAAAGTAAATGCAATCAATGATTACAGTAGCAATTATCTACTAATAGTATGAATGCATATGAAAAATTTCAATTTCTTTCCTTCTTAGTTGCTTTCCACTGTGCATTGCTAATGAATAGATTTTACTACACTAGTTTCTGGTAGAAATGTCAACATACAAATAGAACCTCTGTTCATTTTCATTGTGTCCAACCCAAAAAAAATTCAGATTGGCCTTTCCCAGAAGTGTTGAGGGTACATTGTGTCTGAGATCAGATGGTCAGGTGTGCAGCCTTTGTGAATAGGCCTGTTCTGCTAATATTTACCAAAGACCACAAGTTCCTGTAGCTGGAAGATTCAGGAGTTAGCCTATTGTTTGAGCAAACTGAAGCTTTCTTTGGAAAATCTTGGCAATGGGAAGTGCATTTGCGTATTTATTTATAAAAACTGTCATACAGTTTTCTCTCAAAAGAAAAATAAGTCTTTAATTTCCTATTGAACTTGTTCAGTTGACAGAAAAAAATTTTATGCAGCAGCCTCATGTATAAAACATGAAAGGGGACAAACTACTAGTACTATCTGGAAATCTTCTGAAAGAAAGATCTTTTCTGGCTTGAATCATTTACATTGAAAACACAAAGATGATCTTACTGAAAGCAGTGCTGTATGAGGTGAATAGCTGAAATAATTTTCATGTTTCCTGTTTATAAAGGCCAGATAATATGGTAGTAAATTGAAATTTCTGTTTGCTGCCCAGTCGCTGAGTCACATCCAACTCTTGGTGATCCATGGACTGCAACACGCCAAGCTTCCCTGTCCTTCAGTACCTCCCGGATTTCGCTCAAACTCATGTCCATTGACTCAGTGATGTTATCCAACCATCTCATCCTTCTCCTTTTTGCCTTCAATCTTTCCCAGCATCAGGGTCTTTTCCAATGAGTTGACTCTCCGCATTGGGTGGCCAAAGTATTGGAGCTTCATCTTTAGCATCAGTCCTTCCAATGAATATTCAGGATTGATTTCCTGTAGGATTGACTAGTTTGATCTCCTTGCAGTCCAAGGGATTCTCAAAAGTCTTCTCCAACACCACAGTTTCAAAGAATCTATTCTTCAGTGCTCAGCCTTCTTTATGGTCCAACTCTCACATCTGTACATGACTATTGGAAAAACCATAGCCATATGGACTATGTGGACCTTTGTCGGCAAAGTGATGTTTTTGTTTTTTAATACACTGTCTAGGTTTGTCATAGCTTTCCTTCCAAGGAGCAAGCATCTTTTCATTTCACGGCTGCAGTCACTGTCAGCAGTGATTTTGGAGACCAAGAAAATAAAGTCTGTCACTGCTTCCACTTTTTCCCATTCTATTTGCCATGAAGTGATTGCACATGAAGTAAATTGAAATAGGCACATGGTAATAATTTTAGGAATGGGTTTACAACACAATAATGACAACAGTTTTTTTTTTTTCATAGCATCTCCCAATGCAATATTTTTCAAATATCAGTAAATACTAGACAACTCATCATAGAAAAATGCAATCTGTCTTATCTGCATGACTTTCAGGAGCTCATATACAGCTACAGGCATATATCATTTCCTAGACTGTCTTGGTACCTCAGCAGTGTCTTAACATATTGCTTTGTTTACATGGAAGGTCCATTTGAGGAGGGAATCTAGCTTATCAGAACACTCTAGCCTCAGCCTCGATTCTAGAAGGCTACCAATCCCCTTTATTTTTTCAGATACTCCTGAATTTGCCTCACTGGCTACAGCCTGTTCTCTCATTTCCACAATTACTCCTTTAAAGTTTGACATATATGCACTGCATGCATGCGTGCTAAGTTGCTTCAGTCATATCTGACTGTTTGTGACCCTATGGACCATAGCCCCCCAGGCTCCTCTGTCCATGGGATTCTCCAGGTAAGAATACTGGAGTGAGTTGCCATGCCCTCCTCCAGGAGATCTTCCCCACTCAGGGATCGAACCCACGTCTCCAACATTGCAGGGAGATTCTTTACTGTCTGAGCCACTAGAGAAGCACCCCCCACCACCACCACATATATATGGATATATATACACATATAGCTAATTCACATTGCCGTATAGCAGAAACCAGCACAATTTTGTAAAGCAACTATCCTCCAATTAAAAAAAAAAAAATTAAAGCTTTAGGATTGGGTCAAGCCAGAAAGCCCACAGTAGTACCAGCAGGTCCTCTTAGCTTAATACATTTTTAAGAAATTCTGAGTGCTACTCACTTCTCCTGCCCTCTGTCCCTATCATTAACTGGGACCAGAAAAGGAACTCAGTATTTAGATCTAGGCTGAAAACACATTTCATCAGTGACCTGGAGACCTACAAACAGACTTAAAGCTTCCAAAATGAACCTAAGATTTCTGAGCAGGTCTTGGCTAGCTTAAGAAGCAGTAAAAGAACTGTTTGGAAACAAAAGAAAAATACACTATTTTGCCAGCTATTTAGCTGATAAAGAATTTAAAGTTTCCATCTCTTCTTCTTCTCCCTCATGCTAAGTTGGTCTGGTATTAGTTTAGCCATATTATGGCAAAACACATATATGTCTTAGCCTGTCTGTGTCAATAGAGCCTTCTGCCTGAGTCAGTCAAATATTCTTATTGCATTCCTTCCATTGCTAAGCCCTGTGTGAGGTGTTATGAGTTATACAAAGAAGCAGAATATTCAATCCTGAATTTCAGGTTTATAACTGAATTTATAAGATGAATTAAGGGAAGTTAAAAAAGCAGTGTACTGCTAAATAACCTGGTACTGAGTTAGCATAATAGAACTTCGCAGAATGATGAACCAATGTGGAAGAGCTGAGTTGGGAAAGGTTCAATGAAAAAAGTAACACTGGAGCTGTTTATGGAACTATGGTCCTAGGCAGAGTGGCTAAAAGACAGCCTTCCAGAAGGGGACAGCAACCTTTCAGCAAATTTCCCCAAATGGAATGAACATCATAAAACTGGAGAATATGGATGACATCTATTTTGCATTTATTCTATATTGATAACTATGAAAGACAAGTCATACTTTTTTCCCAGTCATAATTGTCATCTTAATGATGTACTTTTCTTTCAATGCAGTAAATTATTCCAGATATTAAATGGCCATCTGAAAAAGGAAGAATCTTTTCCTCATCCTCTCTGGAATGTAAGTGAGGTTTTTTTTTTTTCTTTAAGGCAGGAAAATGATATTTTAAATATGTTAAACTTTCTTCCATAATGTAGAGTATGATTTTGGAGATGTAATCTTAATGGAGCCCAGCACTTGGTAACTTACTGCAAGTTTTAAATTCCATGATGAACCTACTGTATAGCACAGGGAACTCTACTCAATACTCTGCAATGACCTAAATGGTGAAAAGAATCGTTAAAAGAATGGAGATATATATATATATATATATATATATATATATATAAACTGACTCACTTGGCTATACAGCAGAAACTAACACATTGCAAATCAACTGTACTCCAATAAAAATTAATTTAGAAAATAAATTCCATGATGAGAAACCAAACATTTCTTACTAATTATGTCAAAGTAAATTGCCTTTAAAAGTACTCTAAGCTTTCCAAGGATCTAAAGATGCAGAAAGATGATTGTGGTGTAGTTCAAATAAATCTAGGTTACCCTGTAGAGTCCTACATACATGAACTGTGTTGATTGGTTAGCATGTCCTAGATTTGATAGAGCCATGGAAACCTTCCTATAGCCAGTTTTTTTGTATAAGAGCAGTGACCCCAAAAGTCAAAAAGTGTGGCTTCCCCATATCTTTTTCCCAGCTGCAAAAGGGAATTGGGATTGCAGTTGTTTCATATCAAGTATCACTAAGGATGTTACAGTGTCAAACAGTTTTAGAGCTTGAAGATGTCATAGAGGACTTCCCTGGTGGTCCAGTGCTTAAGACTCTGCTTCCACTGCAGGGGGCAATGGTTCAGTCCCTGATCTAGGAACTAGGAGTCCCACATCCCTCATGGCCTGGCCAAAAATAGAGAAAGATGTCACAGAGATCATTAGCCACTCTTTCAGATCACGATGAAGGAAGTTAAGCTGTACTAGAAGTCTCACCTGAGGCTTCCCTGGTGGTCCAGTGGTTAAGAGTTTGTCTGCCAATGCAGGGGACATGGGTTCGATCTCTGCTCTGAGAAGATTCCACATGCCACAACTACTGAGGCCACAGGCTGTCTAGAGTCCATGCTTTACAGCAAGAGAAGCCACTGCAATGAGCAGCCCGAGTACTGCAATGAAGGGTAACTGCCACTTGCTGGATTAGAGAAAGCCCATGCACAGCAACAAAGACCCAGGGCAGCCAAAAATAAATATAAAATATATAAATAAAGGAAGAAAAAATAAGAAAGATGTTTGTTTGAAGATCAAGAGAGAAGTTTCATCTCATCTCTGCTTTGATGTAAACTCTGACCATGCTGAACCTCCTTATCTGTAGATCTGGGGGAACAGGGAGGCTTCTCTGGACCCCAGGGGCCCTAGGTAGAGGGTGGAGACCACAGCGCTCCCAGGTAGACAGCAGGAGGGGGAGCAGCTTAAACCAGTGAATGAGTGCCGGTAACTATGGTGAGTTAGAGGCCAGAAAAATGTCCTGCTTTACTCTTTCCATGTGAAATTCAGTCCTGTGATGAAAAATTTAGAAAATAAATATTAACAAATATAGATGTGGAGAAAGACTATTATTTAAAACTTTCAGGCTATATTCTACCTTTAGAGATAGAGGTTCAAATTTATATAGCAAACTGGGCATGCGTGCATGTGTGCTAAGTCGCTTCAGTCATGTCTGACTCTCTGCGAGCCCATGGACTGTAGCCCATGAGGCTCTTCTATCCATGGGATTCTCCAGGCAAGAATACTGGAGTGGGTTGCCATTTCCTTCTCCAGGGGATCTTCCTGATCCAGATATCAAATCCTCACCTCCTGTGACTCCTGCATTACAGGTGGATTCTTTACCACTGAGCCTTCAGGGAAGCCCAGCAAACTAGGAGAAACCACATAATAGGCATTTTCTGTTATGTAAAAGATAAAGCAAAACTTTACCCTACTCTTTAAAGGGAAATTTGAATATAGTGACATAAATTAAATTCAGATGTTTCAATCGGAGTTTTAAATTCTCAGCTTGATGTAAATTTGGTTAAAGTACATTTTAGCAATTACTATCTAAAAGCCAATGTTTGTGTTTTTCTCTGTGCTGAATTAGACTCTTCCAGTATATTTATTATTGAGTGGCCCTAAAGAATGATCTCTTGTCTGAAGTTCCCTTTTCCCTACGTCCTCCCCAAGGAAAGTTGGAGTCATTTCAGTGAGGAATGGCTTCAAATAAAGAAATACCTTACCCTGAAGGATTCAAGAAGTTCACAGCATTTGGTGGCATGCGACCCAGATATAAAGATTGCTGTCTAGTGAAGATTGAGGGAAGCCCAGGTAGCTCAGTGATACAGAAGCTGCCTGCAATTCTGGAGCCACAGGAGATACAGGTTCAATCACTGGGTCAGGAAGATCCCCTGGAGGAGGGCATGGCAACCCAGTCCAGTATTCTTGCCTGGAGAATCCCATGGACAGAAGAGCCTGGCAGGCTAGAGACCATGGGGTCACAAAGAGTCTGACATGATTGAGTGATCATGAGCACGAAGATTGAATAAGCTAGATTTGGGGAAACATATTAAACATATTAAAGTTGCAGTCCCGTATGTAGGTCAGATTGAGTTCCTAGAACCAGACTACACTCCTAATGGGAGTTGTAATTTCCCCTAAAAGTAGCAGATGACCTGCAGTTTATCACCCTGGGAAGGGGCCAGTCTCGAGGCAGCGAATAAGAACTCAGGATTATGAGGGCTTTGGACTGTTAGGTTTGGAGGAGGTGCTAGGGTCTTTTCTCCGCTCTCTGAAACCTCATGGAATTCAAATAAAGCAGACATGCTAGAGAGCACCGCTGTTGAGAGGTGGCTGGCTTTCCTTTTCCAGATGGCAGCTGACTGGGAGGAAGGTGGAAGATCATCATTTAGGAACTCTGAAGGCTGTCATTCTGGCTTTGAGGTTAAGGGCTCTGAACACACTCGTGTGTAATGTCATTTATTCTGTGTGTGAACAGTCCCCTTCTGTTTTCCGTAAACTTTCAATGAAGACTGATTAGAAGTTACCACCCGGTCTCCTCTTTGCTGGAAGAAAAGGGCAGTGGCCCCTCCCAGAGCTCAAAGACACTTTGAAGTTGATTAATTTATGGTAAACAAAAAGGTAGGATTCAAGATACCATTTTCAAAACTTTAAGTGTAAATACGACCTTATTTTTGTTCATATGTATCTGAGGCTTGAACATTTTATTATACGTGTTTTTTTATACTAAATACCAGAGATGCCGTCCTTCTTCTTTCCTGGTGATTGTGGTAAATCATTATGCAATGGACCATTTTCTGGAATTTCTTGAGTGGTTTCTTTAATTAAAAATGGGCTTCTTAGGTGCGGGAGTTGGTAAAGAAACTGCCTGCCAATGCAGGTGACACAAGAAACTCAGATTCCATCCCTAGGTCTGGAAGATCCCCTGGAGGAGGAACTGGAAACACTCCAGTATTCTTCCCTGGAGAATTCCAAGGACAGAGGATCCTGATGGACTACAGTCCATGGGGTCACAAAAAGTCAGACATGATTGAGCACTCAAGCAAGCAAACAAACAGGCCATTAGAATTTCCTGAATGGTTTCTTTAGTTAAATAACCATAGGATGACTACTGATCAGTCTTCACCTGAGTGAAGGGTATAATGGGAATTCTTTGTGGATTGACCAAGGCTAAATGCCTCACCATACCTCTCACCTTTTAATTACCATATTTGATTGCTAGAGAGAAGTCTGTTAAATTGTAGAAGGAATGTAGGGGTTTTTGAGAAAAAGAGACCCCAACTCTCTTCGCCTCTTTGAGCGGACCGGGATGAGTATACCAAAGTTTGTAAGAAGCACGCCAGGATTCTCCAAAGATGAGCATACCAAAAAATAGGGTATGGGTGCTTACCCTTGGCATATACCAGAAAAAGCCATTTTTAGGGAAAATAAAAACATGTAGTTGAGATTGGCATGCTTTTAAGATCTAGCTATGCTGGCACATTGTGATTTTGGAGCAAAGGCTGAGCATTTGAACATGGGATGCTTTTTGGTTTAGGTATATCATTACAAGATGGACACATTTTTCTTGGCATTATAGAGTGTTGGTTTTGAACAATGACATTCAGTGGTAGCAAAAAAGCAGAGCAGTAATGCAAGATCAAACTCTTTCCCCCATGATACTGAGTAAGGTTTGAGCTCTTAAACTTAAAAAGGGTCTGAATGTGTGTGGGAGGGAAAGACTTTCCAGGCAAAGTCTCAAGAGTGAGATGCTAGACTTCCCACTAACAAGACACATGGATGCTGACTGGGAAAATAAAAGAATATGACTGCTTTCTACCCCCAGTGTTAACGAATATGCTTGTTACATTTGTAAAAATAAAGAGAAATCACAATGGTATACTGTGTAGGGTAATCCCAAATCACAATACATACTGTGATTTTTCCTTTATGTTTATTAAATGTGAGGTCCAGGGAATCTTAAATCAACCAAAATTCCAGAAATCTCAAAGAAGATTTGGTCTCTTCTGAAAGGTCTAGGAGAGTAAGTCATCTAGCTAAGAAATTCCCTTGCATGGATCACTGCAGACTAACCCCTAAATCTTCCTTTTAATTAATTTCATTCAAAGTCTGAAAGAACATAATATGAAAGCTGAGCAACTGTCAACTTGTGGCTTCTCATTCTATAATTGATTCAGTATTTTAGTTTGTTGTATTCATATACATCTTCATAACTGACTATGCTTTTTTGCATAATTATGTTATCTGTGCCTCATGGCCACACTGATGGATATGTGGAGAAGTGACCACTAATTTCACTTAATGCAAGAGGGCAAAGAGGCAAGAAGAGAGTAAATGATATAGCCAAAAATGAGTGCAAGAAAGCTTAAATTTAGAGAATAGATACTTGTTAATTGCAAAGAGAAAACCAGCAACTTTAGTGTAAACCTATATGGCAGACACCACTTTCACCAAGTGATTAAGGTTAACATGACCCATAATGAGACCTATCTATATCAAGTGCCTCCTGATACTATGCACTGAGAAGGGTACAGCATCACTTCTGTAGGATGGCTGCCAAAAATAATAACCAGAATTATGAAAAAATATCAGACACACTCAAACTGAGACTCATTCTACCATATTGGCCAGTGGTATCGACACTATTCAAAAGTGTCAAGATCATAAAAGACAAAGAAAGACTAAGGACTGTTCCAAATTGTAGGAGACTGAGAAACCATGACCACTAAATGCAACGTGAGAACTTGGATACTAGGTCTGGAAAAGGAAATCAGGGGGACAATTAATGAAACTGGATAAGATCTGCTGATTAGTTAGTAGTATCATTGTCAATGTTTATTTCCTGATTTTCCTAATTGTACCCTGGAAAAATTGATGCTTTTGAATTGTGGTGTTGGAGAAGACTCTTGAGAGTCCCTTGGACTGCAAGGAGATCCAACCAGTTCATCCTAAAGGAGATCAGTCCTGGGTGTTCACTAGAAGGACTGAATTTGAAGCTGAAACTCCAATACTTTGGTCACCTTATGTGAAGAACTGACACATTGGAAAAGACCCTGATGCTGGGAAAGATTGAGGGCAGGAGGAGAAGGGGATGACAGACGATGAGATGGTTGGATGGCATCACTGACTCGATGGGCATGAGTTTGAGTAAACTCCAGGAGTTGGTGATCGACAGGGAGGCCTGGCGTGCTGTGATTCATGGGGTCGCAGAGTCGGACACGACTGAGCGACTGAACTGAACTGAACAGAACTGAACTAGATAACATGTTAACATTTGGAAAAGCTGTGAGAAGTGCATACAGGAATTTTGTGTACTGTTTCTGCCACTTTAAAAAAAAGTCTGAACTTGTTTCAAAATCAAAGTTAAAGTAGAGAAATAAATAAGTTTTCTCCCATCGCCAAACCAATTTTTTCTACTATGGGAGTATGGTTGATTTATAATGCTGTGTTAGTTTCAGGTGAACACAAAGTGATTCAGTTATACATACACATATATTCATTCTTTTTCAGATTCTTTTCTCATATAGGTTATTACAGAATATTGCATAGAGTTCCATCAATTTTCATCTTCAATAAAAATATGCATAAACTTCAAAACTCAACTAGTAGTCTAAAAAATGGTTTATTCTTTATTCAAATAAATACTTTGAATTATTAATTTTTTACTATTCAAATCCATGGGTGATGGTCCTATGTTCTACTGTAGAATTCTGGGTAAACACAGAGGATAGTGGTAAAAGACTATGGGTGTTGGATTTGGAGAGACATATCCCAGCCCTGTCAATTTCTATGTATGTGAACCTCAGTTTCTCTATCTGAAAAATGGGAATAAGCCAAGGTATCATAGGACTGACTGCTGTGGGCTGTGGGATTGAATGAACCAATGTATGATGAGTCCTTACCAGAGTGCTAGATGCCATTTCTAGCTTTTGATTGATTGGGGTGAGAAACACTAGTTTCGTGAGCCAGTCAACATTTTGTGTCAGAATGGCTCCTTGGGTTGAAATTTCACCAATGTAAATGGACATACTTCCTCAAAAGCTGTTAAAAGTATGCTTATTACTGATTTTAAAAAAAAAGGGAAAACAAGTCATTTACACAAATTCACCAGTGATATGTTGAACACGCTAAGTGACTCACTCAAAACTTGCCATGGAAAAGATCTCTGCTGTCTCCATGGCCTCAGCCATCGGTGGGGTACCATCCCTGGGAGACAGAGTGGAAAATGGGAACTCTGCCCAATGTTGCAGTGCCTGTGATGGAGAGCAGGGGAGAAACCACGGCTGCTCCGGGAGCCCAGCAGAACCTGCCCGAGTGGGCGGACAAGACTTTAAACAACTTGGAAAGGCTCTTCAAAGAACAATTAAAAACAGCCTCCCATGGTGGGAGGTGAATCTGGCTGGCCAACTGCTGCTTTCTTTCCCCAGGGTAGAATTCCCAGGCTTCTGGATCCTGGTGGAGCGCCCTTGGCAGTGGACCCTGATGTTCCCTTTTCACTTTCCCGGGACGCAGAGTGATGGTTATGAGTACGCAGGGTAAAGAACATCTGGCTGTCCTGAAACTGAAAGAGATTTGCAGTCAGCAGGTGGGGGTTGGAGGTTTATGAAAATAGTGGGGTGAAGTTCATTTTGTGGACAACTCTTGGCCTTGGGTATTATTTATTTCAATTTTTTTTTTTACTGCTGGGCTCCTGTGGGCTTATTACAGATCAGTTCATAAACAAACACACCGTTAATTTGTGTCCTGGGGATAAATGATGAGTTTATGTGACTTTGGGGTTGCATGTTAAAGGTAAGAGAGGAGCCACAGTTAAGAACTCGGTGTAATTTCAGTTTACTGAAATTCCAAGCTACACCCCTAATTGGGTAAAAGACTTCAGAAGTCCATGAACTATACATGGTCTTAAGGCACTGAATTAATGTCTTCAGCATTTCTAAAAAGAATTCTTGTGGACTCAGGAAATAAATAATCGCACAGAGCATCCAGATTTCCTTAAGAGTGTATAAAAAGATAAAATAAATCATTTTGAGCCCTGACATGTTCTATAAAATGATTTTAATATGCATTTAATATGAATCTAATTTAATGTGAATTTCTATTTAACAATAGTAACGACCTAAATCATCATTTATTCAATCTCTCAAAAATATCTATTGAGTGTTTACTATATGCCAGAACTATATATGAGCCAAGATTCTAATTTATGGTTAACATTTTTGATGACTTAATTGTTTCCCCTTCATAAAAAGGCTTCTACTTTCTGATGTGATGAGCATCGAGAGATACCCTGCCCAACTCAAAACAGATTGGTGTATAGCAAGTCTGTGTGCATACACTGTTATCTTTGTGTTTAAAGTAGTGGAAGCTCACTGGATGAAAGGATGAGTCATCATGAGAGGTTATGTACTTCAGTCCTGTCTGAGCAGAGGCGTAAAAGGAAGGCTGTATGTTCCCAAATTACAAATGAAACTGAGAGATGTTTATTTCTCACTGTGAGGTCCACCACCGTGAGACCTCGGGAAGAAAAGCCATCATCAAAGAGGAAGAATTATGATTCCAGGAGATGGTGTAGCTTGCAAGTCCCATGTCTTTCTGCAACACAAAATGTAACAGGTAGGCAAAGATACAATTGAAAGAGAAGAATGAGGCGGAGATTATATTGGAGAGGAATAGAATCAGACAGAAAACAGAGATTAAAACTAAGAGAAAACAGAAAAGTAGACACCCTTGGAAGGACAGAAAGCGCCTCCCCCTGCCCATCCTCCATATACCTTACCAGGTCACTGGTGCTCGTAGCGCAAGCTGCCCTTCCGGCTTCCATCCCTCACCCTCAAGAGAGGTTCGTGCCGAGACAGGATGGTCAGAAGTTCTAGATAGGAGACCCAAGATCTGATGTCAAGATTAGGGAATGATCCCTCTATGAAACTGACTCTAGATGAGCAGCAAGATTTACTGGATCACTATGCTGTCTGTGAAACAACCCAGAGTGGAAAATGGTGTGTCACTGAATTGCTGGGGTCAGCATGGTTCTCAGTTCAGTCAACAGAATGTCTCATGATATTATGACATGCTCAGCAAGAGATAACAGTGACTTGGGTAACAAATAAAATAGTAATTGCAAAGTTAAGAATTGATTAAATTAACACACATGAGTAGAATCTAGAAAAATGGTACAGATGAACCTATATGCAGGACAGGAAATAGAGACAGAGACATAGAGAACAGATATGTGGACATGGGCAGGGAAGAGAGGGGTAAGATGAGTTGGGAGACTGGGATTGACATATATACATTATCTGTGAAATAGATAGCTCGTGGGAACCTGCTGTACCACACAGGGAACTCAGCTCACTGCTCCCTGATGATCTAGATGGGTGGGATGGGAATAGGGGGTGGGAGGGAGGTCCAAGAGGGAGAGCATCTATGTAAACGTATCGTTGATTCACTTTAGATGTGAATGATTTGCATTTTCTTAAACCACTGTTTTAGTTAGCAGAAACTAACACAATGATTTAAAGCAAATATACCCCCATTTTTTTTTTTTTAAAGAGTTGGTTGGTGACAATTTAGCCCAGTGCTGGGAAAGAGGTACTCTATCTGAAAAACAGTTATTTCTACCACTGTAAGGGTGAATTTGGCACTCGGGACAAGGATTCATTCATTCATCCATCCACCCTTTCTCTCTCACACACATCTCTTATATCAGCTGTATTCAATTTCTTCCTGCCGTTACAAATTCCTGGTCTTTAACATCAGCCCAGTGTTCCCTCATCCCTTATCGCTCTCGCCTGCTTCACTGAGTTTATTACTCCACTACCTCTGACAGCGACGGTGAAGGACGGAGAAACGTGGTGTGTTGCAGCCCGTGGGGTTCCAAAGAGTCGGACACAACTGAGCAACTAAACAACAACCTCTGCCCTTGGACTACCCTATCCTTTCTGTTTGGGGTCACCCCCTGTAATTTTTTATTCCAGCATATAAGGCCTCCATCCTTATGGTCCTATAATGGATTTCATTGCCCATCATCCCTTCAGTGTGACATTTGCTAGAGCTCTGTCCTGATGCGTTCTCACCTGGAAGCTCATCTTTCCTCCATGGAACCCAATGATGGACTCAGCACTCTCAAATGAAGATCTCTGGACATTTCTTCTCCACCACTGCAGACCAAAGTAACTAAAGCTCAACGTGTCTGAATATCAACTACGACTGTCCTCCGAAACATGCTTCTACCATCTTTCTTAGCTTGGTGAACAGTGTGTTCATCCACCAAGCAGCCCAGGCCACACTTGGGTCTCTGAGACTCATCTCTTCCTCTCATCTCTCATGCTCAAGGCTTCACCTCTTTAACATTTCCTAAATCTGTTTTTTCTATTCTATCCCATTCTTAGGCTTCAATTTACACCCTTATTTTATTTTGGAGAATTTAAAATTTTCTTAACTGATTTTCCTGTCTCTCTTCTTGCATATTGCTATTGCTAATTGATTATCCACACTTCATCCAGAGTGACTGCTTTAAAATTCAAATCTAACTCAATTTCTTCTCTAACTTACAACCCTTTAGCAGCTTCTCATTGCTTAGGGATTCTCGACTGCTCTCAGCATGATGTATAAGACCTGAAGCGGCCTGCCCTCTACCTGACCCACAGCCTTTTTTCTTCCCTCTGTCACAGGCGATGGTCCAGCCATAACCCAGAAAAAAGGTCATGAACCAAACAGCTGGAGCAGAAGATCCTACAGGCTTTTATCATGTCTAAAAGATGGTCTTAAATGACTAAGAATGAGTAGTCTTGATATTTCCTATGCCCCCATCAGCATACTGTCTGATTTATAAATTTTGTTGAATTTTGTCATAATTGGATATTCTTTCCATAGGCTTTCATCTTATCTATACTGGCTGTTGAGGGCTTACGTGTTGATCTTACACCATGTCTGGTATTGGATCCCACTGAGTAAAGACTTCTTCATGTTCTAACAAATATGGAAGCATTTCACATCACATTGCCAGGCTCTGAGGATCTCTAGCAAGAGCACATGTCATTAATTTCAGTCTTTGATAATCTAAGAAGTATGGAAAATTCCCACCTCCCACTCTTCTGCAGGATTCACAACTGCCAAGTTTTATAGCTCATCGGGATACTTACAAGCTAAATGTTGAGCTGTGGGAAAAAAAGACATCTTCACATCTTTCCTTAAAAGCTTTACAAAGAGCATTCAAGTCGAGCCGTGTGGCGAGGGAGGGGAAACACTAGATTCCATTTCCAGTTCTTCCAGGAACAAGGGGTGTGATCGTGGACAAACTCCTAGACTTTCTAGGACTCAGTTTCCTCATTTGTTAACCAAGAGCTGTGGCTGAATTCTAAAATTCCTTCCAGCACTGAAACAAAACAAAACAAAAACCTAGCCAATTTTCTTGCAAATTCCTGCCCAACTAGAATGTGACTATAAAATGTTTCCTTTGTGGGGAAGGAAAATATAAATAGGTTTTGCACTTTTCCAAACTAAGTGGTCCTTCTTTAGAGCCTTCAGCCTTTCTTTGCCTACAAATCAAGTTTTGTCCATTTTTAAGTAGTTGCTGAAAAATTGAGGGCACTTTTTTTTCCCTCACCAACTGACCTTGTGAATAACACCCTTTCACAAACACTGACAGTGTAATGTACAGCCTGAAGGGAATTTCTCTTGCTTGCTTAAAAAGGAAAATCAGCTTTTCATCTGGATAAGAAACATTCTAGAGCTTTTACAACCTTGAATTTAGCATGGGGAGATGAATGTTCAAAAATTATGTTAATAATCAGGTTAGTGTGTCTGACCCCAATGAGCATGAGAAGTGAAAGGAGGGAGGTGACCAAAAAGAGTGCATTTTCTATAGAGGTTTTACTATGTCACCTTAACATCCTCCATTCGTCAAAACTCCCCCTAGTAGAACACAGGATTTACCTTTTCCCTTTCAGAAATGTATAGTGATTGAACCAAAACCAAACAGAGACCACAGCCAACATTTCAGCCTCATCCAAGTTGAAAATCATTACATGTTCTGGGTAATTATGTTTTCTGTCACCCAGAAATACAATTACAACATAATTTAATTATAAGAAGGAGAAGAAAGTTTCTTAGCATGTCTGACTCTTTGCAACCCCATGGACAATACAGTCCATGGAATTCTCCAGGTCAGAATACTGGAGTGGGTAGCTGTTTCCTTTTCCAGAGGATCTTCCCAACCCAGGGATCAAACTCAGGTCTCCCGCATTGCAGGTGGATTCTTTACCAGCTGAACCACCAGGGAAGCCTCATTTAATTATGAATCACTAACAAATATATATCTGAAAAAAACTCATACATTTGGAAATCAATACATGTAAATAAGTATGAGGAATCAAAAATGAAAAAATATCTAGAACAGAAATATAAAAATTTACACATCAAAATCTGTGGGAAGAAGCCAAAACAATAATGAAAGACATTTTTAATTTAAAATATATAGTAGGATGAAAATTAATCAGTTAAATGGCCAACTCAAGAAGTCAGAAAAAAACGCAACTGGGTAGAAACCCAAAGAAAAAAAAAGAAGAGGAGAAACCAAAAAGTCAGAGATTAGTTGAATGCCTTAGAGAAAAACAACCAAATCAACAACTTATTCTTTGAAATGCTAATAAAATACACAAATCTTTGGTGAGACTTCTCAAGCATAAAAAGGAGAAAAGAAATAACAAACAATGTTGGAAGTTAAAAAAGAAAAAGGTGAAGTATATTTACAAATGCAAGCTTGATAGAAAATAATAAAAAATACTATCAATAATTCTGTGTTAATGAATCTATAAGTGTGAAAAATAGACAGTTTCCTGGAAAAAGCATAACTTGTCAAAACTGACTCAAGAATAAGTAATACACCTGAATAACACACACCTCACCATACACACACACACACACATACACACCAAGAACTCTCTTGACTGACCATTTTATGAGTTACACCAAATATTCTTGAATCAGATCATCCATATCATATCCAGGGAACACTATAAAAGCAAAAGCTCCCTGATAGCTTGTATGGTCTCATGTAAAACTTGTTCCTTTAATCAGAAAAGGATAATATTAGAAAAAATTATACATTCATCTCTTCTGTCCTCATAAATGCAAACTTCTTTAAAACAGAGCCAAAATCTAGCAATACATTTATTTAAACACATTCCACTATGTTCACAGGTTAAAAGAATAAAAATTATATGACTATCTTAATGGATTGGTTCAAAATTGGGAAAAGAGTAAGTCAAGGTTGTATATTGTCACCCTGCTTAGAGTACATCATGCAAAATGCCGGTCTCCATGAAGCATAGGAGAAGATAACGGCACCCCACTCCAGTACTCTTGCCTGGAAAAATCCATGGACAGAGGAGCCTGGTAGCCTGCAGTCCTTGGGGTCGCTAAGAGTCGGACAAGACTGAGCGACTTCACTTTCACTTTTCACTTTCATGCATTGTAGAAGGAAATGGCAACCCACTCCAGTGTCCTTGCCTGGAGAATCCCAGGGACAGGGGAGCCTGGTGGGCTGCTGTCTATGGGGTCGCACAGGGTCGGACACGACTGAAGCGACTTAGCAGCAGCAGCAGCAGCATGAAGCATAAGCTGGAATCAAGCTTGCCGGGAGAAATATCAATAACCTTAGCTATGCAGATGATACCATCTTTATGGCAGAAAGTGAAGAGGGACTAAAGAGCCTCTTGATGAAGGTGAAAGAGGAGAGTGAAAAAACTGGCTTCAAACTCAACATTGAAAAACTAAGATCATGGCATCCGGTCCCATCACTTCATGGCAAATACATGGGGAAACAATAGAAATAGTGACAGACTTCATTATCTTGGGCTCCAAAATCACTGCTGACAGTGACTGCAGTCATGAAATTAAAAGATGCTTGCTCCTTGGAAGAAAAGCTATGACGAACCTAGATGGCATATTAAAAAGCAGAGACATTACTTTGCCAACAAAAGTCCATTTAGTCAAAACTATGGTTTTACCAGTAGTCATGTATGGATGTGAAAGTTGGACCATAAAGAAGACTGAGTGCTGAAGAATTAATACTTTTGAATAGAAGATTTTTGAGAGTTCTTTGGACTGCAAGGAGATCAAACCAGTCAGTCCTAAAGGAAATCAGCCCTGAATATTCATTGGAAGGACTGATGCTGAAGCTGAAGCTCCAATACTTTGGCCACCTGATGTGAAGAACTGACTCATTGGAAAAGACCCTGATGCTGGGAAAGATTGAAGGCAGGAGGAGAAGGGGATGACAGAGAACAAGATGGTTGGAATGCCATCACCAACTCAGTGGACATGACTTTGAGCAAACCCTGGGAGATGGTGAAGGACAGGGAAGTCTGGCATGCTACAGTCCATTGGGTCGCAAAGCATCAGACATGACTGAGCAGCTGAACAACAAATCTTAATGCGTATAGAAAAAAATGTATAATATTTAGCAACTTCTGATTCGATGAATACTATTCACAAACTAAGGATACGATAACGTGCAACACCCTACAGGCAAAATTTTCAGCAAGAGATTTTCATTAGTCAGGGAAACATCTTAGTGGCCAATTGAATTATAAAGTTGCTTCCGCTCACTCTCCTGCTAGAATCTGCAAGTAATCTCTTTACTCCTTGGAAAGAAAGAGAAGGAGCTTTGCTTTGTTTGGTTACACTGGGTAGTCACAAAAGCTGAAGATGATCAACTCCTTTGCATGGGGCTGGCTTTCTACCTGGTGAGGAGCACAGGAGCATCTAGCCAGGCATGGTCCAACTGAGCCTGGTCCACCTTAGCCCCAACCGCACTAGCCTAGAGAACACTGTCCCATGGCATGAGCATTCCTTCCGCTTCCCAAATGAAGCTGTATGTTAAGGCTAAGATGGCAGCAGGGCTTCCCAGAGAGCTGGTGGAATCGAACTTTTCTGCTTGGGTCTCAGATATGGCTGAGAGACAGTTCTGTTCTCAAGATTGTGTCTATCCCTGTAACAGGCCATGACTCATGCTGTCTATGGGTTGTGGGGGCAATAGACATTTGATTCCAGAATCAAACACCGAGGATGAGCGTTGTAAGCATTTCACTCTGTCTCTCTTGAAGCTTCTGTCTTCTACTATTAAATGTCATTTCTTTCTCCTTTTTCTCCCCTATTTACAACCTATTTTCTCCTCTCATTCTCCTCTGTACAAATCCTTCCTGTCATTTTCACTCTATTTCATTATTCTCTTTTTTCCTCATATTTCACTCTCCTTCTCATGCCTATTTTCTATCCTCTACTACCTCTCCCTACCCCCAGATTCTCCAGTTTCTGGGTATGTGCTGTGCCTCCACCAATTTCCCTAGGTTCTCTTCCTCGTCAACCCCTATTCTCGAGCCCTTCTAGCATACACTTTTCTAAAACTTCCCTACTTATCATTTCATGACAGTATTTAGGCCACCATTCTAACAAGAAGCACAGCGGATATGCATAATAAAACAGCATCATCCAGGTGAGAGTCTATCCTCCATGAACATTCAAGCTTCCTCCACTCATGGAGGACATATTTCTTTCTTTTTTATGTAGGCAGATAATGTTTCAGATAACACCACAGAGATTAACTACCATGAGTTAGCCCAATGTAATCTTTATGGCTATGCTTTTTATTATTTTATAGCTAATATTGTCTTAGCTAGGAATCTAGAAATTTTCACCAGGCCTCTATACCTAAAGTTTGTTTTTTTTTTAACCAAAAGGCAGTTACACAAATAACTGGATTCTCATGTGTGCTTACAAAAGTTGTAATTATTTATATGTATCTCAAGAAATTACAGGCCAATGATTCACCTGTATTTTGGAGGAAAACAAATTAACTGCTGATTAATTTGGAGAATCATTTCATTTTGTATCCTCAGTAACCAACAGTTCTTGGTGTCTAAGAGGATTTCAGAAAGTGCTGTTGAAACAAATATTAGTTTCCATCCAATGTTTTCTCCTAGGATCCCTAAATACATAACTGAAAGAGTCTCATATGAATATGTATTTCCACTCCTGCAACAAATAACAAAATTTTCATGTAAAAGATTAGTATGACTGAATTGTTTCTTGGCATTTGACTAGTGATTTACAATCACAAGTCACTTGGTAGTTTTTAAAACTGGCTATTCATCATGAAAACTCTATGGAAAAGGGATTTTTACAAATCTACTGATGGAAAATCCAAGGAAGAAAAATTCATAGAGGTCCTCACTAGGGACAGTTTCCCTCTTAGCTTAAAAAATGTTAACACTAAGTGCATAAAGGTAAATGATCTACTCTAACATATTGTACAAACTCAGCTTTTCTGAGCAAATAAAGAACATGAACAAATGATATGAACAGGAAAAAAATATTGAAACAACCTCAAGTAATTTCAAGAAGTCTCCAGATTTTCTCAGGTCACTTGACACTCAGCTTCCCTCAGTTTCTCTCTGGATAATGAAATACAAACAAAAACAACTAACAAAGCCCAGCATAGTGGGACTTCCCTGGTGGTCCAGTGGTTAAGACTTCACTTTCCAATGCAGAGGGTGCAGGTTCAATCCCTTGTCAGGAAGCTAAGATCCCACATGTTTTGCAGCCAAAAATTAAAAAAAAAAAAAAAAACAGAACATAAATATCAGAAGCAATATTGTACAAATTCAATAAAGACTTTTTAAATGGTCCACATAAAAAAAAAAAAAACTAAGAAAAAAAAAAAAACACAGCAAAGCATAGGGCTGGATTGGGTAGTAGACACTGTTAGTACATGCTGGTAGCACCAGCAAAGCAGAACTGTATTTTATAATGACTCTCAAAAAGAGTTTCAAAATAGATAGTTCAAGAATGAGATTTGTTTCTTTTAAAGATCTTTGGGGGAGGAGCGTATGGATTTTTAAAAACATTCTAAATTCTATATAGCTCAGGAGGGTAGGGGAGCTGAAATGAGTAATAGTGTAGGGTATTTAAAAGGCCAATTCAGTCAGGACCCAATTATAAACTGACCATTGCTTCCCCTCTAAAATTTTTACTAAAATCTTTGTGCTTTGAGCAGACAATCTCACACATGAGCAAAAATGAAAGGGCCAGGTACACATAAAAGAGTAAACAAAACTGCCAAAAATATTGATCTGATCCATATTGAATATTGTACACAATTATTATAGCACTATTAGAAATATTAAACAAAGATGGTGTGAGAGGGTTGTTGGACTCTAAAACCAGTCTTGATCACAGTTTTGCCCAGAACCATTTCTGACACTTAATTTTCTCCTCCCCATCCTACCATTGTGAGGCTGAGACTGGAGATTTGTTAACTAGACTGATCCTGGGCTTCTCTCTGTACCAGGATGGTCAAGAAGAGGACAGCAGGATAAAGTCCTAAAGAACAACGGACTTAGGGGAGTCAGACAGACCTTACTTTGAGTCCTGGCTATAAACTAGCTGTGTAATCCTGGGCAAATTTCTCTAAGTTCCTGACTTTTTAGGGACAATAAGACCACCTCATAAAAAATTGTTGGAAAGATGGAAGACATACAATACATGGAGACCTAGAAAATATATGAAAGCTGATCTAGTAGAATGAGTAGGTGTTCAATAAATGGTACCCATTGGCACACAGTAATCACAGTTCAGTCACCTAGACAAGAAGTCATTCATCTATTCAACTGATACTACTGTGCAGATACTATGGACCAAACAGAGTCAGGTGCTGAAATGTGATGCAGGTGATTCCAGAAGTGGGGAGAAAGCAGTATGGAAACTGGAATTGAGGCAAAGATGTGTGATATAAGGGGCTTCCCAGGTGGTGCTGGTGGTAAAGAATCTGTCTGCCAATGCAGGAGACACAAGAGACACGTGTTCCATCCCTGGGTCAGAAACACACCCCAGAGAGGGAAACGGCAACCCACTTCAGTATTCCTGCCTGGAAAATCCCATGGACTGAGAAGCCTGTCCCACTTCCTAAGGGAATTATGGAGAAAGTAGTGAGATAAATTCAGACTTAGTTTGTAATGGCTGACAGTCTATACCATCTTGTGGTACTGGATCATAAGTCTTAAAAAAAATTCTAACAGGTTGAATTTCTGGCTGTATCCATGGTAGATACACACTTCTTAATTTCAACTAGATTGTTTTCTTTGAAGTAGAGCTATGTACTCCAAAGCCAAGGACAGAGGGATGAAAACAGCGGGCTACATAATTCCCTGTAGCAGGCTACAGTTCATGCGTTGCACAGAGTCAGACGCAACTGAGCATACACTATATTATTTGTGTGATATAATTGAAATTTTCTCTAGGATTCTTGACAGAGAGAGTGGGCTATCCTTGCTTCTAAAGAACAAATTATCAAGAATCAAAGGATTTGTAAAGTTGATGGACTCAACACTGGGTATTGGTAAAACAGGTATTTCCATTTCATGCATGGTTTCCTTATTTTAAGGAAATAAAATTTCATTCCTCTCATGAGTGAGTTAGCTCATCATTTAGATACTAAAGCCAGGCACATACTAAGACTGCTTGGATCTCAGCTTCAAATAAAATTGAGAAGAGAAACCAAAGTAATTCCTGCTCATTCCCTACTACAGAGAAAAGCCTATGAAGTTTCTTCCCTCTGTCCTAGGTTTTGGAGTACATAGCTCTACTTCATAGCTCTACTTAAAAGAAAATAATCTAGTTGAAATTAAGAAGTAGATATCTACCAAGGATACAGCCAGAAATTCAACCTGTTAGAATTTTTTTTTTAAGCCTTATGATCCAGTGTCACAAGAAAGTATAGACTGTCAGCCATTACAAACTGAATCTGAATTTATCTCACTACTTTCTGCATGATCCCTTTGGCCAACAGCTCAAGGAATGAGAGATTTGCTGGAATGACAAACTTTATCTGCCATACAAAACCTGAGAGCTCTGGATACCTTGATGCAGGAGACAGAATAATAGTAACCCCTGAAGATTGTCCTAATCCTCAGAAGCTGTGAAGGTGTAACTGTTGCTGCTGCTGCTAAGTGGCTTCAGTCCTGTCTGACTCTGTGCGACCCCATAGATGATAGCCCACCAGGCTCCCCTGTCCCTGGGATTCTCCAGGCAAGAACACTGGAGTGGGTTGCCATTTCCTTCTCCAATGCATGAAAGCAAAGCCGCTCAGTTGTGTCTGACTCGCAGCAACCCCAGGGACTGCAGCCTACCGGGCTCCTCCATCCGTGGGATTTTCCAGGCAAGAGTACTGGAGTGAGTTGCCATTGCCTTCTCCATGAAGGTGTAAACTTACATGAAAAAAGTGATTTTTGCAGACGTGCTCAAGTCAAAGATCTTGAGATGGGCAGACTGTCCTGGATTATGCAGGTGGGCCCCATCTAATCACGTGAGTCTTTTTAAAAAGTGAACTTTCTCAGATGTGATCAGAGAAAAACATGTGACAATGGAAGCAGAATCAGTGAGATGCTATACGGTTGGCCTTGAAGGAGGAGGAAGGGGGGCCATAAGCCAAGCAAGATCTGGATCCTTTAGGACCTGGAAAAGGCGAAGAAATTGATTCTCTCCTAGAACTTCTGTAAGGGATGTAGCTTGCTTTGACCTCAGTGAGACATGTGTTGGAATTCTGTTCTGCAGAACTGTAAAGTAATAAACTTGTGTTAAGTCAATAAACTTGTTGCAATTTGTTACAGCAGCAATAGAAAATTAAGGCACAAGGGGCAAGGAAGTGGGAACTCCAAACAAAGAGGGAGGAAGAAGGGGGTTCAAGACAGAGTAGTGGGAAAATGGTTTGAATCAATCCCCTCCCTCCCCACAGACTACACAGAATGAGCACCACGCTGACTGATTATGGACAATGACAGGAGGTGGGCCTTGATATGTATACATGTTCATTCACTTTAAAAAACTCTGGTTCCATTCCAGGGCATTTCTTCTCTAAAGATGTCTGTCTTTATTGTATATTACGGTTGATATTGTTACCTTCCTGGAACTTCTCATGTGGTGTCATCATTTTGTTTCTTTTCTGAATTACTTGTTCAATACTTATTTCACATTAGAATACAAGCTGCCTCTTTCCCATCAGCATGCAAGGTCCAAGAACTAAAGGATTCTATGTATCTACTCACCATTGTGTTTGCACTGCAGAATAAATGGGAATATATCATCTCTCTTCTCAGCCAGTCATTCTCTCCAGGCTTCTACTGACCTCTAAGCCAAAGCGGTCTACCACAGAATTCTAAGGAAGATAGACATGAACAAAGGAGGAAGTTTGTCCTTCAGTATTTCATGGTCAAGAAATTGATTTTACAGCAACTAAATCATTTATTAAAGTTCATTTTATATTGTTCTTTGGGGTTAACCTCAATTTTCAAATATGTGAACCATTGGATGTTAATTTTTAATATGAACAATTTTGAGAATCAACACTAAAATGGTCACCATACAAAGGCAAGAAAATACTTAGTTTCATTCAGTGACTCACCAGGACATTCAAAGTCCTTGAAAATTACAAGGAAATTGATCCTAAGGGGAGCCAAAGGCTAGTAGATTGAACCAGCCAAAGGTCATATATAAAAAGACTAGGTGGAGCTAGAAAACAAATCTCAAACTCACAATGTTCAGCTTAGAAATTATGGGTTGTTTTTCTTCTTTTCCTTAAGCACCATCTTTCCCCAGCAGGCCTATCTGAAAGTGGGTGGAACCCAGACAAATTCTGGTCATTTTTTTTGTTTTTCAACACTTCTCTTAAAAATATGTTTATATCAGTGAAATTCAGTAACATATTTATGAGCCTCAGTTCTTAAAAGTACTAATTGGCCAGAGTAGACAGGTGGGAGGCTTCGCCTAGTGGCTTGGTAGTAAAAAATCCTCCTGCAATCCAGGAGTCACAGGAGACACAGGTTCGACCCCTGGATCAAGAAGATCCCAAGAGAAAGGCATGGCAACCCACTCCAGTATTCTTGCCTGGAGAATCGCATGGACAGAGGAGCCTGGTGGGCTATAGTACATAGGGTCGCAAAGAGTCCAACACAACTGAAGTGAAATATCACGCACACAGAGAGGTGAAAATGGTCCCCTCCTTCATCACACTGGGGCAGGTGCTACGTAGTTCCTCTCAGCATTGTCCAAGAGGCCCATGGTTGGCCCTTTGAAAGGTGGCCAAAACAGTCAGACACACCCACAGGAATTAAGTTTATTGCTTTTCTCTTCACTGTCTCATTTCCTCCCGATCTCCTTGCTAGTGTCTCATGTTTGCCCTGTGAGTGTATTTCGGGTACCTGCCCTAATTTGGCCCTCAGCCTTTCTCTGCTCTAACATACAGAAAACTGATTCTGGCCTTGCTAGACTACTCCACCTTGCTTCCCAGACAGGACTTGACATTTCTCCGTGGCTTCCCAGCAAAGGACCAACCTGCTCCAAGTTTCAGTCTCATTAACTTAGCATGTGACAGGCTTGCTGCACAAGGGACCACTCTCTGTTTTATTATTTTCCTTATTTTTCCACTTTCTCTGATAATCAATGGGTGAGGTACTCATGATAGATTTCTTCTCTTATCTTTCCTTAAAAAAAATGTTTTCTCCTTAGAAACATGAAGAAGGATGGTGATTATTAGGGATTAGGGAGAAGAGGAAAAGGAGAGTTGTTGTTTACCAAGTATAGAGTTTGAGACCAACCAGAGGAGAAATTTTTTTTTCTATTCATAGAAATATGAATATATTATATTTAGCACTACTGCACTGTAAACTTTTTAAATGGATAGGATGGTAAATTTTATGTTTGGTGTGCTTTCTTTCAATCACAATATATTTTTATTTTTTAATTGAAACCTAGTTGATTTACAAAGTTGTGTTAGATTCAGGTAAACAGCAAAGTGATTCAGTTATACATACATATATTTATATATTTTTTAACATTCTTGTCCCATATGTGTGCATGCGTGCTAAGTCACTTCAGTCATGTCCAACTCTGAAATGCTGGGAACTGTAGCCCACCAGACTCCTCTGTCCATGTGATTCTCTAGGCAAGAATACTGGAGTGGGTTACCATGCCCTCCTCCAGGGGATCTTCCCAACCCAGAGATCAAATCTTCATCTCTTAAGTCTCCTGCACTGGCAGGCAGGTTCTTTACCACTAGTGTTACCTGGGAAGCCCCTTGTCCCTTATAAACTATTACAAAATATTGAGTATAGTTCCCCATTCTATACAGTAGGTCCTTGTTGGTTATCACAAATTATTTTAGAAGGAAATTAAAAGTTTTTTTTTCTTCCTCCTGAGTTCTTCCCTTTATGATTTGGGGTGTTGAATTGGGTACTAAATTTAATCAAATGCCTATTCATCTGAACTCTTTTGAAAATAGAATCTGCCAAGTGGACCTATCTTGGGGTTTGCTCAAATCAATTCTTACTTTCAGACTGATCCCCACAATACAGAATTATGCATTCTAGGAGTAATTACTGAACACCAATTATTTGCTAAGCACTGACAGATATTCAAGGATGAATTGCACACAAACCTCTGCTCACTGAAGTTTACACACCTAAACTATATTAACAATAGTAGAGCTTCCATTTTTATGGTTTCTCTGTGCCAGAAACTATACTATACCTTTAATATATTACCTCTTTTATTCTCTAACAAACTAATGAAATAAGTAATTTTTCACTGATTCTCTAGTTTTTAATAAGCAGAGGTGATATGTGTTCACTCAGAAAGTAAAGATAGAATGAAGCACTATTGAAATGGAATGACTATGTATTAACGTCTGTGTGCCAAGCAGAGTTCTAAGGAAACTTACACATAATGTTTTATTTCCATTTTACAGATAAGGAAATTGAGGATCTGCCAGGTTCAGAGACCTGCCAAAGGCCATTTAGCTAATAAGACAAAGCAATGTATTTGAAATCCATGTCTGGCTGATTCTCAAGGCTGCATGGATCCCCGTACTGTGACCTTCCTATTAGCGATAATACAAGTTGGAAAGTGGTTAAGTGCACTAAGATTGTACGTAAAATAATGTAGAAAACTAGAGAAGAAGAGGTTTACCTTTAGCTGGAGTTGGTGAAAAGAAGAAGTAACCTAAAAAGGGGAGACAACATATTTAAGGCAGTTGAAGGTGGAGTGCAGTGTTTGTATGTAGTAAACAAGCAATAGAGTTGGCTGGAATCTTCCAGGTAAGAAATAGAGCAGTAGGAGATCAGACCTGGAAGCCACACAAAGATCTAGGCCTTCAGGACCTGAATGTCTGACTAAGGGATTTGAACTTCACTGTCTACCTGATGGTCAACCATTGCCATTTTTCAAAAGAGAAGCTACAGGATCAAGACCTATTTTTATTCAGCAAAGAAGTGTATGAGGCAAACTGGGGAAGAGTCAGTGGAATGAAAAAACTAACTTAACTTCTTTCTTCTTAATTCTCTCTCTTTTTAGATTAACATTGATCTAGACATGTAAAACACATCCTCAACATGTTGAAATCAGGGATTCAGTAGTGTATTTGCCTGAAACCACTAGCTTTTAAATGAATTAAGCATAATTTTTTAAAGTTTTCCCTTAAAAGTCTGTAGGTTTAAAACATAATTTGAAGTTCATTTTCCAGGGAGGGATCCAATTTGGCTTTTGTTGTTTCTGGTCAGATATTATATGATTTTTTTTTTTTTTTTTTTATTGCAAGACTTTAGAATGGTTCACAGATGTTTCTTCTAAAATAGATCCTCCTGGAACTATTTGGTTTGAGGCAATCTTTGTTGCCATGGATTAAATTAATATGAGAGCTCATTTTAAAATTCAAGACTGTACTCAAATTTAAGAAATAACAGTCCTTCCTTAAATTTATATAAGGTAGTCATGGGGACAAGTGATAAATGGAATGCTAACCACAGGTCCATATTGTTGCACTTACAGTTGAGCTATACTTTGTTCAAATTAAAGACCATCTCTCCCAAGGACAGACAGATCAACCAGGTTAATGTTTTTATAAATTAAGAAATTCAATGTTCCCTGTTGGTCAAGTGTACAGTAAGTCTTCTACATACAAACTCTCAAGTTGTGAACTTTCAAAGATGTTAATGTGCACTCACATGTCCAGTCACATAAGTTAGTATAGTACTATATAGCCTACTGTGTTAGTTGGATACCTAGTGTTAATTTTGTTGGACTTATGAACAACTTGGACTTAAGACTGTGCTATCGAAATGGAACTCATTCATATGTAGGGGACTTACTGTACTAATAAACATGCTTGTTTTTTTTTTTTTTTTAAACACCTATGGTTTAAATTATACATATGAGTATGCTGAAATTTAATAAACCATTCACAATTAAAAGTAATTTAACAAAATATGATCAAATTTAAATTGCAGCTAAACATCAGCTGAATCCCACTCGAACTGTTACTGTACATAGTGAAAGTGAAAGTGAAGTCGCTCAGTCACGTCCGACTCTTAGCGACCCCATGGACTGTAGCCTACCAGGTTCCTCCATCCATGGGATTTTCCAGACAAGAGTACTGGGGTGGGGTGCCATTGCCTTCTCCATGTTACTCTACACAGGCAGCACCCAAAATATATTCCTTGGTCTTCTCTTTCACTCTTCCCTTTCATGAACTCAGCCATTGCCACTAAGCCGGAGTCCTCATTGCCACTCATGTGAGAGACTCACATGTCTACATCTCCAATCCTGACCTATCTCTCAAGACCCAAATCTTTAACCTTCTATTATGCATCTCCCCATCAGGTACCTGATACTCAAGATGTCCAAACCAAATTTACCATTTTATCCACAATACTGTTGCTCCTACATCCGGCATCAAGTAGGACCTCTGCATCAGCATTTTCCAAATTGTGTTCCAAGAATACTAATCTCCCAAAAGGTTAGGTTAAAAAAGAGATTTATGGTCAACTAAGTCTGGGAAATTCTACATAATATATCACACTTTCCTGGAGATTCACAGTGAAAATTAAACTTCTAAAGTTCCTCAGGTTTCCTGAGTCAAAATCATGTTTATCTTGTTTATCTTAGTATTTGATTTGATGTTGAACCCCTTCCATATCCAACATCTATTAACATTTGGGGAAAAAACTAGTGTTTACAAAAGATACCTTAAAAACAGACACTATGAATCATTTTAGACTTGTCCTATCCCTTAATCTCTGCAAAAAATTTATCACCTCCTTCTATGGTTATACCTAAGAGTATATCTAAACTGCCTAAGTTTACTTCCTAACTCCACCACATAACAACTGTGAGATCTGGGAAATTATTAATACTTAATCTTTCTTGGTTCATTGCCAGATCTTCAAAATGGCTGACTCCTCTTAAAAGACTGTAAGGAGTGAATAAAGTAATGCATACAATGCACTTAAAACAGAGTTTGAAACATAGTATCTGCTCAATAAACGTTCATTTTAAAGACTATTATTGTCATCTTTAAAATATCTTTCAATATTTGCTGTTTCCCATTGCCTTGGACATATCCATGGTATAGGTACTCATCACTGATTTTCTAGACCATAATAATAATAAGAGAAATTTGAGAAAGATAAATATCATATGATATCACTTATTTGTGGAATCTTAAAAAGAAAAAAACTTACTTATTTATCTTATTTATTATGAGACAGACTCACAGACTCTTAAAACAAACTTATGCTTACCAAAGGGGAAAAGTAAGGGTGAGAGATGAATAGGAGTTTGAGTTTAGCATATACATAGTACTACACATAAAATAGGTAACCAACAAAGACCTACTACAAAGCACAAGGAACTCTACTTGATTGATATTCTGTAATAACATATATGCAAAAAGAATCTGAAGAATAGGTATATGTACACGTATAACTGAATCACTTTGCTGTACTCCTGAAATAAGACAACATTGAAAATCAACTATAGTTCAATTAGAATTTAAATTTAAAAAATAATAAGAGCAATTTTAACATTTAATTTGATTCTTTATAAATTTACTTGATGTTTTATTTATATTATCCAATTAACCTAATAAATATGTAATTTGGTATGTTCACAAACTATCTACTTCACAATTCATTCACCACAGTGCCATTTAATCTAATGAGTCCATTCCTAAGGGCAAGAACATTTAATAATCCTCCATTATCCAAATATGAAAAAGAAGTAACATTCTCATCATGGTGGGCACACCCCTGACTTCATACTCCCCATCACAGCTTTCTAATCTAGCCACACTGCACCACTCCTTGGGTTTAGAAGATACAGTAGACTTTCAGACCACTTGGCTTGGCTGGTACTGTTTTTGGTTTTATCTTGAATACCCTGTCTCCCTGCTTCTCCTTTTTAAAAGTCTTACTCATTTTTTAGAGTCCATGTCAAATTTTACCTACTCCATGAAGTATTTCTAGTATCTACCCAGTTGTGTATTCTGTTCTCAACTCTACATTCTGTTCTGTATTCTACAATTTTTTTCCAAAAAATATACATACACAGTATTATGTTTCATCTTATACAATTAACTGCACAGAGACTATGCTCTCCACTTCTCACTGTGAGCTCAATGAGAGGTGATGTCTGAGTCATTCTTTTGTACTTTGTAAATTAAACACAATGCCTTAAATGTAGTATGTATTCATATAGACATTTACTGATTACATTTGCCTACATAGAGAGCATCTTACCCCTCTCTATGTATAGAGAGTACCGTATGTGTACGTATCTTAGACAAGTCAGACGGTAAAGCGTCTGTCTACAATGCGGGAGACCAGGGTTCGATCCCTGGGTCGGGAAGATCACCTGGAGAAGGAAATGGCAACCCACTCCAGTACTCTTGCCTGGAAAATCCCATGGACGGAGGAGCCTGGTAGGCTGCAGTCTATGGGGTTGCAAAGAGTCGGACACTGAGCGACTTAACTTTCACTTTCTTTCACACTTAAAAGAGGCAATTGGTTGGTAATTCTTTCCTTACCAAAAGTTTCTACTCTTTACAAAACAATTCACATCAGGCTTCCTTTAATCAGAAAATGAGCCAATATCTTTAAATAAAAACACAGTCATGGGACTTTCAAAAAACACGCCTACAACACACACCTGTATCCACCAACCATCCCTGGATTCTGACTTCTTGGGATAATATGTTTTTGTTGGGATTCTCTTGGGATAAATAGAAAGACCAATTAATATATTGGCTCTGTAATAATACCATGCCTTCATTTTTCCAGTGGAGACTTCCTGGTTGGCTCATAGAGAGGTGATCTAATCTATAGTCTTACTCCCTAATCTAAGTTCACTTTCAGGTCAGATACTCCAGTTTGTTTCTGATTCAATGATCTCATTGCCTTCAAGGGAGCTACTCTTCCTTCAAAAGGTGCTATTGGAAAATCACAATGGAGACTTACCTACCAGTAAGTCTACAGAGACAAATTTTCCAGATCTGAAGGACAGTATCTTCACTGTGCATTGTTCTCAATGCCTCCTTCCCATTTATTGGTTTGTCTTGGAAATACTGGCTAGAAGTAGGAGGAGTAGCTCTTTAATAAACCTTCCATTTTCCTATAACTGCATTTAATTAATCTGTCTCCCAAAGAAGTTTAAATGCTCATGTTTGTAAAGCATATTTATAAATCCCTTCTTACCCTATGACTACATTAGGACTCATGTGGCAGGCTTAAATAGATGTTTCTGTGGCATGAAGAAGTTTGGGCCAGTGTTATACATCACATTCTCTTTATTCATCCTAATATTTATGGGTACTCATCTATTATGTTCAGTTTAATTCTCTGCAACTCTTAGCTATTACTGCTTCCCATGGCTTGGTTATTTTGACTCCATCTTGCTTGTTAATGATAAACTATTATCTATCCCTGCTACACCTCTGCCAAGAGCTTTTTTTCCAGATAACACTTTATAGTTATTATCTAATCTTTACAAAACCATGGAGGAAGTTTTCCCATCTAACATAGGGTAAATGATTAAGGAGAAGACAGTTAAAGAACCTGCTCAAGGTGACATGGTAATTCAGCAATGGAATAATACTGACTGTTCCCAATGCTCATTTCTAATTGTTTATTTTCCATAATTCAATCAGAAAACCTCTTAATATTTTCTCATTTCAAGTTTGTTCATAGTTGCCTTGTTATTGCTTAGCTGCTAAGTCATGTCCGATTCTTTGTGGCCCCAGGGACTGTAGTCCACCAGGCTCCTCTGTTTATGGGACTACCCAAGGAAGAATACTAGAGTGGGTTGCCATTGCCTTCTCCAGGAGATCTTCCAACCCAGCGATCAAACCCACACCTCCTGCACTAGCTGGTGGATTCTTTATCGATGAGCCACTGCTTATGTTTCTTAAAAATCAATAACTGGCTAAATAAAATGAGAAGATGCATATGAATGTATGGGCTTCACTTGTGGCTCCACCGTAAAGAATCCACCTGCAATGCAGGAGCCACAGGTTTGATCCCTGGGTTGGGAAGATCCCCTGGAGGAGGGCATGGCAACCCACTCCAGTATTCTTGCCTGGAGAATCTCATGGGCAGAGTAGCATGGTGTGCTATAGTCCACAGGGTCACAAGGAGTCGGACGCATCTGAAGTGACTTAGCATGCACCCATGCAGATTAATGTATGGAATAGAGTTAAAAGTGCTATGCTCTGAGTTACATGCTGACTTTATTATTGTTGTTCATCAACTTGACTGGTATTCCCATGATTTTGAAATAATTGCTTGATTATGAAAGCAGTTACAGCCAAAAACGCAATTAATTACATAGAGCTGTTAATTCTTTACCTGGAAATTTTATAAACTACCAAAATAGTTTTGAAGGCAAAGTTGTACCTTTTTTAAATAAAAAAATTTGCAAATATTTATTTCTAGAATGTTTGTATCCACTTCAGAAGTACCTTTACTTTTTATTAACAATTAAAATTTGTTATTGACTACTAACCAAATGGAAGAAGTAAGAATATGCTCAATTACTGAGTTATTTTCACAATTCTAATAGCTACTCATTATATCAATACTTTGTGCATAAGTAGTAAATCCATAATTAGTAAGTGTATTGCTTTTATTTTAACAAATTTAATTTTAAAGAACCTTTCACATTATAGCAAGGTAATGATCAAAATTCTTCAAGTTATGCTTCAGCAGTACATGAACTTCAAGCTGTACAAGCTGGATTTAGAAAAGGCAGAGGAACCAGGGATCAAATTGCCAACATCGATTGGATCATGGAAAAAGCAAGAGAACTCTAGGAAAACATCTACTTCTGTTTCATTGACTATGCTAAAGCCTTTGACTGTGTGGATCACAACAAACTGTGGGAAATTCTTCAAGAGATGGGAATACCAGATTACTTTACCTGCCTCCTGAGAAACACACATATGCAGGTCAAGAGGCAACAGTTAGGACTGGACATGGTACAATGGACTGGTTCAAAATTGGGAAAGGAGTATGTCAAGGCTATATATTGCCACCCTGCTTGTTTAACGTATATGTATAAATGAGTCACTTTGCTATATAGGAAAAGTTAACACAACATTATAAATCAACATATAAGCAAAATTTATGTATTTATATAAAAATATAAAGTAAGAAAAATAGTAAGCAGTAGACACCCACAAACTATGCTGGGACACACAGGCAGGACCAGTTAGGCAACGTCTGTCTCCAGTCCAGGTACAGCCCAGAACAACTGAGATCCTGACCTCCCCTTTACCACGAGGAGGTCACTCAAACAAACTTTTCCTATGTGTCCAAACCACCAAGGAAAGTTCAGAAAAAGAGACTCTATGAGTTTTGTCTGAATGAGACAGAATTTTTCTATTAAGTTTTCTATTTTAAAAATTGAATAAAATTTTAATCTATTAAATCAGAAAACACATACTGAATTGGTCTATAATATCACATCACTATCTAAGGTTCAAAAAGGGAAAAGAGTACGTCAAGGTGTATATTGACACCCTGCTTATTTAACTTATATGCAGAGTGAATGCATACATGCTCAGTAGCTTTAATCACATCTGATTTTTTGCAACCCAACGGACTGTAGCCAGCCAGATTCCTCTGTCCATGGAATTCTCTAGGTACGAATACTTGAGTGGGTTGCCATGCCCTCCTCAGAGGATGTTCCCAACCCAGGAATTGAACCCAGATCTCCTGCATTGCAGGCAGATTCTTTACTGCTGAACCACTAGAGAAGTCCCAATATGCAGGGTACATCAGGCCAAATGCTGGGCTGGATGAATCACAATCTGGAATCAAGACTGCCAGGAAAAATATCAACAACACCAGATATGCAGATGATTCTACCTTAATTGGCAGAAAGGGAAGAGGAACTAAAGTACTTCTTGATGAAAGTGAAAGGTGAGAGTGAAAAAGCTGACTTTAAAACTCAACATTCAAAAAACTAAGATTATGGCATCCAGTCCCATTACTTCATGGTAAATAGATAAGGAAAAAATGGAAACAGTGACAGATTTTATTTTTCTCTTGGGCTCCAAAATCACTGTGGATGATGACTGCAACCATGAAATTAAAAGATCTTGCTCATTGGAAGAAAAACTATGACAAACAGCATATTGAAAAGCAAACACATCACTTTGCCAAAAGAGGTTCATCTAGTCAAACCTAGGGTTTTGTCCAGTAGTCATGTATGGATGTGAGAGTTGACCATAAAGAAGGCTGAGTGCCAAAGAACTGATGCTTTTTAACAGTGGTGTTGTAGTCCCTTGGACAGCAAGGAGATCAAACCTGTCAATCCTAAAGAAATCAACCCTGAGTATTCATCGCAAGGACTGATATTGAAGTTCCAATACTTTGGCCACCTAATGTGAAGAACTGACTCATTAAAAAAGATCATGATGCTGGGAAAGATTGAGGGCAGGAGCAGAAGGAGGTGAAGAGGATGAGATGGTTAGATGGCATCACCAATTCAGTGGACACGAGTTTGAACAAACTCCAGGAGATAGTGAAGGACAGGGAAGACTGGCATGCTGCTGTCCATAGTGTCGCAGAGTCAGACACAACTTAGTAACTGAAAAACAGCAACCTAACATGTGGGGACTTTTGAAGGATTTCATATCAGTTATAGGAAAAATAAAGACAGGGCATTTTCTCTACACGTAAAAGTGAATTTTAAGTATACTTATGACCCCACTGGATATTTGTCATCATTTCTAATTTCTAGATAAGCAAACCAAATCATCAAAGTCAAAACTATATCCATGAAACAGCAGGCATTAAACATCTTTTTAAAGCTCAGCCCAGTGCTTTTTCTGTAGACTCCAAGGCCTCTTGTCCCAGTAGTCTATATTTATTTCTGTGCTTGTGCCTTAGACCTCAGATGTAAACTTTGGACTCAATTTTAGATCTAGGTAGAACTGTAATGAGGGAGAGAGAGAATGAGTAAATGGTGTTCTGAGGTATTTACCACAACACATAGACACACACAAACTCACATAGATTTGAACAGTAAATATTTTCTATTTATACATACAAACATAGGCAAACATCCCAAGGTACATGCATGTATGTGTACAAAGTGGTGTAATAGCACCTTAAGAATTTATTTTGCATACCTATTCTGTGCAACTGTTTTATTAGCCTTCGAGTACTTGTTGTCCCTGTGCCCTATGTCTGAAGAGGAATGTGCTTTGTTTGCCAAATACCCTAGTCACCTGAGGTCCCCACATCTAGGAGGAAGTGAAGGGTTCTCCACTGCCTTGCCCTTAGAGGGATGCCCTTAGGGAGTGCAAAAGTTCACCCTAGACAAAAGAGAGGTAGGGAATCTATGACCTGCCTCTGAGGATCACAAATGAGTAAAAATAGCTGTTGAAAGTGTGCTAGCTTGCAACACCACGTAGGTTTTCTTCTCTGAGAAACTGTATAGACTGTGGACATTCTTTCTAAGGTTTGTATAGTCCTCGTGGGTTCAATAGATTAAGGATGGTTCTCTTCATGTGGTGGGATAATCCTTACAAAGGGTTCCAGCAGCTCTTGGCTGTAAAAGGAAGTGAGAAACAGTAGCAACCCTACCGAAGACTGGCTAAAGGAAAGAGCTTTATCAACCACTACTCAGAGGAGCCCCAACAGAGGGGAACAGACGCCAAGAAACTCTAAGTGGAGCCAATGGGAGTGACTTAGGAGAACCACAGAGAAGGGCTGCTAGAAAGGACTTCTTCCCTGTGGCTCTCTTTCAGTGAGTTTTACCTCAGAGAGAAGGAAGTCAGCCCACATTTTCTACTTATCATCATATAGGGATAAAGAGTGAATTTTCTCATGGTGGAGCTGGAACCTCAGAAGCTCGGAGTGAGAGCTTATGTCAACACAGAGACTCTGCATGCAGCTTCTCAGCCTTGAGAGTAGCCCTGAGGGAAGAGCGTGGCATAAATATAAGGTGGTGAGTGGGAAATGGCTGCTCTTGTAACCTTATATTAAAATCAACAGAACTTCAGTTAACAGACCTTTTCTTCTTCGTTTGAGAGCAAACTAGAAAACCGTTGAGTCTGAAGGGCTTATTTTCAACATGACTGGCGCCTGAGAAAGAATTTTTTAGCAGTAGCACTCCTGAAACACAGCCAAAGAAGAGCAATCTCCCCCATTTCTAAGCCCCCAGAGTTACAAAAAAAAAAAAACAACAGTATATGAGAGCAGAGTGTTCAGTTATTATGTTGGGTCTTATTTGATTTCTAAAGTTAAAATAGGTATGAAATTCATCTGTGCCTCTGATCTTTGTTCTTAGGTGTAACCACAACTCTTCAATTACATTGAATCTCTATTCTCTAACTGACACACATTTTTTGTTAAATTAGTCATATCCCCAGACTCATTTTTCAGATACATATTTTTCAAACTTCTAAGAAACTGGCATATTCATGCTAAGTACAGTGGTACTTTCACTAACCACTCACAAGTCTAAGCTCTCATCAAGTCTCCCACAGTCTCTGTCTGTTTTTTAAATTTAATATCTTTTGGCCCAATAGATTTGTTTTATAATGAAAACTTGTCTTAAGAAGAAATCTAGGAATAAGAGCAAAGCCCCTTTTGGAGTACTTTAATCACAGAGCACACAGGAGATGTGGGTTCAATCCCTGTGTCAGGAAGATGCCCTGCATGAGGAAACGGCAACCCACTCCAGTATTCTTGCCTGGAGCATCCCATGGAGAGAGGAGTCTGGTGGGCTATAGTCCATCCGGTGGCAAAGAGTCAGACACTACTGAGCATGCACACAATAGCAGAGTAAGCAAAGAATCAGAATCAAATTTGGAAGATTTCTCTATTTCTATTTCAGAGACTCTTTGGTAAAATAGATCTCTGACCATATTTTTTATGAAAAATAAAAACACTGAAAACAGCAGCCCTTTTGGACTGTGGTGCTTGGATTTGCTGAATGATTGGAGTCAGCAATTGGAGACAGTCTGGATATAACCTCTCATAGCCTGTTGCCTAAGGCAAATGTTTTCAGCAAGATTTTTTTTAAAAAGAGAAAGAAAATTCAGCCATTTTTCATGCAAACTCCTTTTTACCTTTCCATCTGCAGCAATGAATTTCATGTAGAACAGATATGTATTTGATCCAGTCAAATGACTCCTATTGATTTTTGACTTCTCAATATTCAAAAGCAAAATTGAGAGTCTTGCTCATCTATTCCAATTACACATGGTAACAAGAATATGAAATACAGTTGTAAGGGAGAGAAGGACACGTTTTAGAACTAACTAGACAAAAAGTCATTTTTAGGATGCTTTGGAAACAAGAAGGGACACTCTGGCCCAGATAGTTCAGGTAGATGGCAAAATAGTGGGAGAGAACATGGAAGAAAATGGAGAAAAGATTTAAGTTTTCCTTCACTCTGGCAACTTGAGATGCTTGAGTCTCTGATGAAAAGTAAACTGCACAGGATGACATGCCTGGTGCCCTGGCTGTACCACTGCTGATCCTCGTTGAGTGTTTAAACCTTCACTGGCCACTGGGAGTCGGTCAACATGCAGCCAGGTGTCGAAGAAAAGGCCCTGCTGGAGTGGTTGGGAAGAGGGTCTGGGGAAGGCTGGAGCTGATGTTGTATCATGTCCAGGAGCAGAGGGCACTCCCATCTCAACACTGCCATTGGCTGCCTGAAGCCCATCATCTGCCCAGGAGTCACTATCCACCATAGACAAACTACGAACAAAGCTAGTGTAGGTGATGGAATTCCAGCTGAGCTATTTCAAATCTTAAAAGATGGTGCTGTTAAAGTGCTGCACTCATTATGCCAGAAAATTTGGAAAAGTCAACAGTGGCCACGGGACTGGAAAAGGTCAGTCTTCATTCCAATCCCAAAGAAAATCAATGTCAAAGAATGTTTAAGTTACTGCACAATTGTACTCATTTCACATGCCAACAAGAGTTTGCTCAAAATCCTCCAAGTTAGGCTTCAGCAGTACATGAATCCAGAATTTCCAGATGTACAAGCTGGATTTAGAAAAGGCAGAGGAACCAGAGATCAAATCGCCAACACACACTGGATCATAGAAAAACAAAGGAAATCCTAAAAATAAAAATCTACTTCTGCTCCATTGACTATGCAAAAACCTTTGAGAGTGTGGATTATAAAAAACTGTGAAAAATTATTAAAGAGATGGGGATACCAGACCACCTTACCTGCCCCCTGAGAAACTTGTCTGCAGGACAAAAAGCAAAAGTTAGAACCAGACATGGAACAGTGGACTGGTTCCAAATTGGGAAAGGAGTACATCAAGGCTGTATATTGTCACCCTGCATATTTAACTTATATGCAGAGTACGTCATGTGAAATGCCAGGCTAGATGAATCATAAGCTGGAATCAAGATTGCCTAGAGAAATATCAGTGACCTCAGATAAGCAGATAATACCTCTTTAATAGCAGAAAGTGAAAAGAAACTAAAGAGCCTCTTGATGAAGGTGAAAGAGGAGAGTGAAAAAGCTGGCTTTAAACTCAACATTCAAAAAACTAAGATAATGACATTGGTCCTATCACTTCATGGCAAATAGATGGGGAAAATGTGGAAAGTTTCAGATTTCATTTTCTTGGGCTCCAAAATCAATGCAAATGGTGACTGCAGCCTTGAAATTAAAAGACGTTTGCTTCTTGGAAGAATAGCTATGTCAAAACTAGACAGTGTTTTTAAAAGCAGAGACATCATCTTGACAACAAAGGTCCATCTAGTCAAAGCTAGGTTTTTCCAGTCATCATATATGGCTGTGAGAATTGGGCCTTAAAGAAGGCTGAGTGCCAAAGAACTGACATTTTCGAACTGTGGTGCTGGAAAAGACTCTTGAGAGTCCCTTGGACTGCAAGATCAAACCAGTCAATCCTAAAGGAAATCAACTCTGAGTATTCATTGGAAGGACTGATGCTGAAGCTGAAGCACCAATACTTTGGTCAACTTATAGGAAGAGTTGACTCATTGGGAAAAAACCCTGATGCTGGGGAAAATTGAGGGCAAGAGAAGCAGGAGCTACAGAGGACAGAGCATGGCATCACTGACTCAATGGACATGAGTTTGAACAAACTCAGGGAGCTAGTGATGGGCAAAGAAGCCTTGTGTGCTGCAGTTTATAGGGTCGCAAAGAGTCAGACATGACTTAGCAAGTGAACAACAACAACAAAACTGCACAGGCAAGAGCCACTGTGCAGTCTATGCCTTCCAGAAACAGGAAATGAAGCCACCACAGAACTCCACAGAAAGGGAGGAAAAAGGGCATACCAGTGAAAAGAAGTTGACAGAGGCGATCTCTGGCCACTTTTAAGACTTAATGGATGTAGTTTGCTCTTGAGAAACTGGCAGACTGAACAAAGAAGAAAATACATCCTAAGGTTATGTGCTTGCTTGAGAAAACTAAAACATCTTTGAGTGGTGAATGCATTTTGCAGAATAAGATTTCTCAGGAATCTTCAGTATTGAGATGTGACCTACACCTTTAATGAGCATATGTGTATCAAAAAGAGAGGAATAAATGTAAGACCGGAAACTAGAAAACTCCTAGAGGAAAACATAGGCAAAACACTCTCTGACATAAATCACAGCAGGATCCTCTATGAGCCACCTCCCAGAATATTGGAAATAAAAGCAAAAATAAACAAATGAGACCTAATTGAACTTAAAAGTTTTTGCACACCGAAGGAAACTATAAGCAAGGTGAAAAGACAGCCTTCAGAATGGGAGAAAATAATAGCAAATGAAGCAACTGACAAAGGATTAATCTAAAAAATATACAAGCAACTCCTGCAGCTCAATTCCAGAAAAATAAATGACCCAATCAAAAAATGGTCCAAAGATCTAAACAGACATTTCTCCAAAGAAGACATACAGATGGCTAACAAATACATGAAAAGATGCTCAACATCACTCATTATCAGAGAAATGCAAATCAAAACCACAATGAGGTACCATCTCACACCAGTCAGAATGGCTGCGATCAAAAAGTCTACAAACAATAAATGCTGGAGAGGGTGTGTAGAAAAGGGAACCCTCTTACACTGTTGGTGGGAATGCAAACTAGTACAGCCGCTATGGAAAACAGTGTGGAGATTTCTTAAAAAACTGGAAATAGAACTGCCATATGACCCAGCAATCCCACTGCTGGGCATACACACCGAGGAAACTAGATCTGAAAGAGACACTTGCACCCCAATGTTCATCGCAGTACTGTTTATAATAGCCAGGACATGGAAGCAACCTAGATGTCCATCAGCAGATGAATGGATAAGGAAGCTGTGGTACATATACACAATGGAATATTACTCAGCCATTAAAAAGAATGTATTTGAATCAGTTCTAATGAGGTGGATGAAACTGGAGCCTATTATACAGAACGAAGTAAGTCAGAAAGAAAAACACCAATACAGTATATTAACACATATATATTGAATTTAGAAAGATGGTAACCATGACCCTATATGCAAGACAGCGAAAGAGACACATTGTAAAGAATAGACTTTTGGACTCTGTGGGAGAAGGCGAGGGTGGGATGATTTGAGAGAATAGCATTGAAACATGTATATTATCACATGTGAAATAGATCACCAGTCCAGGTTTGATACAGGAGACAGGGTGCTCAGGGCTGGTGCACTGGGATGACCCTGAGGGATGGGATGGCGAGGGAGGTGGGAAGGAGGTTCAGGATGGGGGTCACATGTACACCCATGGCTGATTCATGTCAATGTATGGCAAAACCACCACAATATTGTAAAGTAATTAGCCTCCAATTAAAATTTTAAAAAAAGAAAAAAAAAGTATATATTTCCTGGAATAATTGAATATTTCATCAAGTTTTTCAAATAGCTTAGCAAAGAATTATGAATAGTATCATTTTATAATTTTTTTCTTTTTATTAATATATGGTAGTGGTTTTTGCCATACATTGATATGAATCAGCCACGGATTTACATGTGTTCCCCATCCCGATCCCCCCTCCCGCCTCCCTCTCCATCCCATCCCTCTGGGTCTTCCCAGTGCACCAGCCCTGAGCACTTGTCTCATGCATCGAACCTGGGCTGGTGATCTGTTTCATCCTTGATAGTATACTTGTTTCAATGCTATTCTCTCAGAACATCCCACCCTCGCCTTCTCCCACAGAGTCCAAAAGCCTGTTCTGTATATCTGTGTCTCTCTTCCTGTTTTGCATATAGGGTTATCATCACTGTCTTTTTAGATTCCATATATATGTGTTAGTATACTGTATTGGTCTTTATCTTTCTGGCTTACTTCACTCTGTATAATGAACTCCAGTTTCATTCATCTCATTAGAATTGATTCAAATGAATTCTTTTCAATGGCTGAGTAATATTCCATTGTGTATATGTACCACAGCTTTCTTATCCATTCGTCTGTCAGTGGACATCTAGGCTGCGTCCATGTCCTGGCTATTATAAACAGTGCTGCGATGAACATTGGGGTACACGTGTCTCTTTCAGATCTAGTTTCCTCAGTGTGTATGCCCAGAAGTGGGATGGCTGGGCCATATGGCAGTTCTATTTCCAGTTTTTAAGGAATCTCCACACTGTTCTCCATAGTGGCTGTACTAGTTTGCATTCCCATCAACAGTGTGAGAGGGTTCCTTTTTCTCCACACCCTCTCCAGCATTTATTGTTTGTAGACTTTTTGATCGCAGCCATTCTGACTGGTGTGAGATGGTACCTCATTGTGGTTTTGATTTGCATTTCTCTGATAATGAGTGATGTTGAGCATCTTTTCATGTATTTGTTAGCCATCTGTATGTCTTCTTTGGAGAAATGTCTGTTTAGATCTTTGGACCATTTTTTGATTGGGTCATTTATTTTTCTGGAATTGAGCTGCAGGAGTTGCTTGTATATTTTTTAGATTAATCCTTTGTCTGTTTCTTCATTCATTAGAATTGATTCAAATGAATTCTTTTCAATGGCTGAGTAATATTCCATTGTGTATATGTACCACAGCTTTCTTATCCATTCGTCTGTGAGTGGACATCTACTATTATTTTCTCCCATTCTGAAGGCTGTCTTTTCACCTTGCTTATAGTTTCCTTCGTTGTGCAAAAGCTTATAAGTTTAATTAGGTCCCATTTGTTTATTTTTGCTTTTATTTCTAATATTCTGGGAGGTGGGTCATAGAGGATCTTGCTGTGATTTATGTCAGAGAGTGTTTTGCCTATGTTCTCCTCTAGGAATTTTATAGTTTCTGGCCTTACATTTAGATCTTTAATCCATTTTGAGTTTATTTTTGTGTATGGTGTTAGAAAGTGTTCTAGTTTCATTCCTTTACAAGTGGTTGACCAGTGGCAAAAACCACCACAATATAGTAAAGTAATTAGCCTCCAATTAAAATTTTTAAAAAAGAAAAAAACTTATATATTTCCTGGAATAATTGAATATTTCATCAAGTTTTTCAAATAGCTTAGCAAAGAATTATGAATAGTATCATTTTATAATTTTTAATTTCCTGCGTGTCTCTGGTTATATCATCTTTCTCACAATGCTGTGTATTATGAATTTTCCAATTTTTTTAATTGAAAAAGCAAGACTGTTTATATGTTTCAGTGAAATTGATCTTACTTTTCACAATTTTTATTTATTTCTAAGTTATTATTTTCTGTTTTTACATTTATGAATTCTTTCCCCCTGCTTTCTTTGGATTTATTCTATTGTTACATTTCTAGCTTCTTAGATTGAAATTTTAATTTGTTTAATTTTATTCTTTCTCATTCATCAAATGAAATATCTAAATTTCTGAATATATATATCTTGGCTATGCTTTATAAGCATCCATCTTTTTTTTTTTCTGTATTGATTTTTTATTGCAGCTATAACAACTTTACTACAAACCTAGAAGTTTAGCCAATATAAATTTATCTTCCTACAGCTCTGTCAGTAGTTCAACACAAATTTCACTGAACTAAAATCAAAGGTCAACAGGGCTACACTGCTTTCTCCTTCTTCATCCTAGGTTTATGGAGGACTAATTGACAAAAATTGAATATATTTAAAGTATACAGCATGATAATTTCATTATTACCACAATCAATTCTAATTAACACATCCATCACCTCACACAGTGCATCTGTCTGTGTGTCTGTCTGGTGAGGATACTTAGGATCTGTTCTCTCAACAATTTTCAAGTATACAATAGAGTATTATTAACTATTGTCATCGTTATAAGCATCCATCTTTTATACAGAAGTTTTTACACAAATAAGAACAACTTCAAATGTCAGTTTTCAAGAAATGTACTTAAAAGCCTTATTAAAAGGATGTGAAGGCTGTAAGAAAGTATGAATCATTTGAGAGGTTCAGTGAAATTCCAATTAGTTATAACCAGCTAACTGGAACCATCCAATTTGATTTGTATCTTGTCTTCTGCTTTTGAAGGCAAATTGTATTGGGGGGGGGGGGGAACCTCACAAGAGGTAATACCAAGATTTTTAAAAAATCTTCAGAGGATTACTTATATCAAAGCATGATTGATTCTAAATTCCCATACATTTTTTTTTTTTAGTTCTTTATAATAATCATGTTCAGAATACCTTGAGGCATTGCAAAATTATCATCAGACATTACATCATTTTTACTATAGTAGTCTTAAGAAATGCCATGAGTACATTTTTATAAGGATCTGAGTAATATTTACAAGGATTCTGATATAAAGAACTTTCTGTGTAATTCTTGACCATTCACAAATATTTCATTTTCTGAACATTTAAGTGAAGCATGATTTTAGAGTTATTATTGTTGAGGTAGTCTGAGTGTGGGTCGGAAAAGAATTTCCATACACAAAGTATTTCAGAAAGGAGTGAGTTTATTAGGAACAAAGAGCAGAGATAATGCTGGCACTGAGATCACAGTGGGCCAATACCTCCTGACAGGCCAGGGTGAGTCGACAGTTTTTGTGGGTTAGTAGCCAGTTTTTATAGCCTTAGGACAAAGAAAATTTGTGCTGGAAGTTTGGCATTAGGTATTGGTTAGGGTCTATAGGGTGACTACTAGGGTAGGTATTTTTGCCTTCTTTGGGGTCAGGAAGCCTGCTGGTGATTATCAGGGGGCTTTGGTAATGGTTACAAAGGGACCCAGTCAGTTTCAGAGATGACCTTGTTTCCGGGCTCCACTTCTGTGGCCTTAGTGCAAGACCTCACACCTGTGGCCTTGGGGCATGACTCAACAATTGTTGTATAGCAGTAAAAAACAATAACAATGACAATAACATGACTTAGTGACTAAACAACAACATAATAACAATAATAATGCCTATATTTACTGAGCACTTACTATGTGCCAGCTAGCATTCTACCACTTTTGGTAGAATTATCTTATCAGTCTTCATAACAACATAAATAGAAAGCCAGTGATGAGGCAACTAAGGAAAAGGGCCAAAAGGCATCAAATCCAGGACTCAAACTCAAACTGCCACCCTTCCAACCCCCACGTTCTTCATTATTTTCTACACTACCTACCAATGGATTGAAAAACGTGAGGCCACAACATCACAGGAGAAATTCCCTGTGTAAATTTACCATCAGTGGGGATGAGACAGGATAAGCTACCTAGGAATGTGGCAACATAATTCTTTTCAAAGCAACTTCACCATGGAGATAATAGAGTGCCTGCCCCCAACCCCCTACTCCAGTACAGAGACACAATTCCTTAAAAAAAGGTCTGTGACCTAGAGACACATGCAGACTGAAAGTAAAAAGATGGGAAAATATATTCCATGTGGATGGAAACCAAAAGAAAGCCAGAGTGGCAATCCTTGTTTCAGACAAATTAGACTTTAAAATAAAGAATATTATAATAGACAAGGACACTTCATAATAATCAAGGGACCAATTCAAGAAGAAGACATAACAATTGTAAATATCCATGCACCCACCATAAGGGCACCTCAATATATATGGCAAACATTAACAAGCATAACAAGGGAAATCAACAGTAACAGAATAATAGTAGGGGACTTAAACACCCCATTTACACCAATGGACTGGACATCAGAAGAGAGACTCAATAAGGAAACACAAACCTTAAATGAAACATTAGACCAAATGGATCTAATTGATAACTTCAGGATTTTGCATCTAAATGCAGAAGAATACACTTTGTTATCAACTGCATGTGGAACATTCTCCAGGACTGACCACATATTGGAACAAAAATCAAACCTCAGTAAATTTAAGAGAATTGAAATCATATCAAGTATCTTCTGTGACCACAAGACTATGAGACTAGATATCAGCTAAAGGAAAAAAAAAAAACTGCAAAAAACACAAACTCATGGAGATTAAATAATTCATTACTAAATAAGAAGAGAAATAAAAAGATTCCTAGAACAAATGACAATGAAACATGATGACCCAAAACCTATGGGATGCAGCAAAAGCAGTTCTAAAAGGGAAGTTTATGGCAATACAATCCTACCTCAAGAAACAAGAAAGGAATCTAATAGACAACCTAACTCTACATCTAAAGAAACTGGAAAATGAAGAACAAGCAAAAACAAAAAAACAAAAACCAAAGTCAGCAGAAGGAAAGATCATAAAGATCAGAGCAGAAATAAATGAAAGAGAAATGAAGGAAACAATAACAAAGATTAATAAAACTAAAAGCTGGTTCTTTGAGAAGATAAACAAAATTGACAAACCACTAGCCAGACTCACCAAGAAAACAAGGGGAGAAAAATCAAATCCACAAAATTAGAAATGAAAAAAGAGAGGTTAGAACAGACAACACAGAAATACAAAAGATCTTGAGACTATTAAAGACGAGCAACTACATGCTAATAAAATGGACAACCTAAAGGAAATGGATAGATTCTTAGAAAAGTTCAACTTCCCAAGAATGAACCAGGAAGAAATAGAAATTATGAACAAGCCAATTATGAAACTATGATTAAAAATCTCCCAAAAAAACAAAAGCCCAGGGTCAGATGGCTTCACAGGGGAATTCTATCAAACATTTAGAGAAGACCTAATGCCTATTTTTCTGAAACTCTTCCAAAAAACTGCAGAGGCAGGAACACTTCCAAACTCATTCTACGAGGCCACAATCACCCTAATAACAAAACTAGGCAAAGACAACAACAAAAAAAGAAAATCATAAGCCAATATCACTGACGAACATAGATTAGAAAATCCTCAACAAAATTCTAGCAAACATAATTCAAGAACACACTAAAAAGCTCATACACCATGATCAAGTCAGGTTTATTTCAGGGATGCAAGGATTCTTCAGTATACGCACATCAATCAGTGTGATACACCATATTAGCAAATTGAAAGATAAAACCCATATGATCGTCACAATAGATGCAGAAAAAGTCTTTAACAAAATTTAGTGCTCATTTATGATAAAAACGCTTCAGAAACTGGGCAAAGAAGGAACCTACCTCAACAGAGTAAAGGCCATATATGGTAAGCCCACAGCAAACATTATTCTCAATGGGAAAGACTAAAAATATTCCCTCTAAGATCAGGAGCAAGACAAGGGTGTCCACTCTCACTACTATTATTCAACGTAGTTTTGGAAGTCCTAGCCTCAGCAATTAGAGAAGAAAAAGAAATAAAAGTAACCCAGATCAGAAAAGAAGTAAAACTCTCACTGTTTGCAGATGACATGACCATACATAGAAAATCCAAAGAAACTAACTATCAGTAAATTACTAGAGCTAATCAGTGAACCCAGCAAAGTCATGGGATACAAGGTCAATACACAGAAAGCACTTGCATTTCTATATACTAACAATGAAAAACCAAAAAGAGAAATTAAGAAATCAATCCCATTCACCACTTGCAACAAAAAGAGTAAAGTAGCTAGGAATAAACCTATCTAAGTAGACAAAAGAACTGTGTATGGAAAATTGACACTATGAGAGAAATCAAAGATGACATAAACAGATGGAGAGATACTCCATGTTCTGGGTAGGAAGAATCAATATTGTGAAAATGTCTATACCACCAATTGCAATCTACAGATTCAATGCAATCCCTATCAAATTACTGATGGCATTTTTCACAGAACTAGAACAAAAAAATTCCCAATTCATATGGAAACACAAAAGACCCCAACTAGCCAAAGCCATCATGAGAAAGAAGAATTGAGCTGGAGGAATCAACCTTCCTGACTTCAGACTATACTACAAAGAGACAGTCATCAAGACAGTATGGTACTGGCACAAAAACTGAAATATAGACCAATGGAACAAGATAGAGAGTCCAGAGGTAAACCTACGCACCTATGGGTACCTTATTTTTGACAAAGGAGGAAAGAATATACAATGAGGCAAAGATAGCCTCTTCAATAAGTGGTATTGGAAAAACTGGACAGCTATGTGCAAAAGAATGAAATTAGGACACTTCCTAATGCCATTCAGTTCAGTCACCCAGTCGTGTCTGTTCTTTGCGATCCCATAGACTGCAGCATGCCATGCTTCCCTGTCCTAACGCCATACAAAAAGATAAACTCAAAATGGATTAAAGACCTAAATGTAAGACCAGAAACTATAAAACTCTTTGAGGAAAACATAGGCAGAACACCCAATGACATAAATCAAAGCAAAATCTTCTATGATCCACCTCCTAGAATAATGGAAATAAAAACAAAAATAAACAAGTGGAACCTAATTAAACTTAGAAAGTGAAGAAGAACTAAAAAGCTTCTTGATGAAAGTGAAAGAGGAGAGTGAAAAAGTTGGCTTAAAGCTCAACCTTCAGAAAACTAAGATTATGGCATCTGGTCCCATCACTTCATGGCAAATAGATGGGGAAACAGTGGAAGCAGTGTCAGACTTTACTTTTGGGGTCTCCAAAATCAGTGCAGATGGTGATTGCAGCCATGAAATTAAAAGACACTTACTCCTTGGAAGGAAAGTTATGACCAACCTAGATAGCATATTAAAAAGCAGAGACATTACTTTGCCAAGAAAGGTCCATCTAGTCAAGGCTATGGTTTTTCCAGTGGATATGTATGGATGTGAGAGTTGGACTGTGAAGAAAGCTGTGCGCCAAAAAATTGATGCTTTTGAACTGTGGTGTTGGAGAAGACTCTTGAGAGTCCCTTGGACTGCAAAGAGATCCAACCAGTCCATCCTAAAGGAGATCAGTCCTGGGTGTTCAGTGGAAGCACTGATGCTGAAGCTGAAACTCCAATACTTTGGCCACCTCATGCGAAGAGTTGACTCATTGGAAAAGACCCTGATGCTGGGAGGGATTGAGGGCAGGAGGAGAAGGGGACAACAGAGGATGAGATGGCTCGATGGCATCACCGACTCAATGGACATGAGTTTGAGTAAACTCCGGGAGTTGGTGATGGAGAGGGAGGCCTGGTGTGCTGCGATTCATGGGGTCACGAAGAGTTGGACATGACTGAGTGGCTGAACTGAACTGAATTAAACTTAAAAGCTTTTACAGAGCAAAGGACACTACAAACAAAGTGAAAAGACAACCCTCAGAATGGGAGAAAATAATAGCAAAGGAAACAATTGACAAAGGATTAATTTCTAAAATATATAAGCAGCTCATATAGCTCAATACCAGAAAAACAAACAACACAATCAAAAAGTGGGAAAAAGACCTAAACAGACATTTCTCCAAAGAAGACATATAGGTGACTAACAAACACATGAAAAGATGCTCAACGTTGCTCATTATTAGAAAAATGCAAATTAAAACTACCATGAGATACCACCTCACACCAGTCAGAATGGCCATCATCAAAAAGTCTACAAACAATAAATGCTGGAGAGGGTGTGAAGAAAAGGGAACCCTCTGGCATTGCTGGTGGAAATGTAAATTGATATAGCCACTATGGAAGACAGTATTGAAATTCATTAAAAAACTAGGAATAAAACCACCATATGACCCAGAAATCCCATTCCTAGGCATATATCCTGAGGAAACCAAAACTGAAAAAGACCTATGTACACCAATGTTCATTGCAGCACTATTTATAATAGCTGGAACATGGAAATAACTTAGATGTCCATCGACAGATGAATGGATAAAGAAGCTGTGGTACATATATACAATGGGATACTACTCAGCCATAAAAAAAGAATGCATTTGAGTCAATACTAATGAGATGGATGAATCTAGAGCCTATTATACAGAGTGAAGTAAGTTAGAGAAATATAAATATCATATACTGATGCATATATATGGAATCTAGAAAGATGGTACTGACGAATTTATTTTCAGGGCAGCAATGGAGAAACAGACATAGAGAACAGACCTATGGACACAGGGGGAGGGGAGGATGGAGAGGGTGAGATGTATGGAGAGAGTAACATGGAAACTTACAATACCATATGTAAAATAGATAGTCAATGGGAATTTCCTGTGTGACTCGGGGAACTCAAACAGGGGCTCTGTGGCAATCTAGAAGACTGGGATGGGGAGGGAGGCTCAGGAGGGAGGGGACCTGGGTGTATCTATGGCTGATTCCTGTTGATGTTTGACAGAAATACACAAAATTCTGTAAAGCAATTATCCTTCAATTAAAAAAATAATAAAGTGGCAAAAAAGGCCTATGACACTTTTCCTTCCCTCCCAAGGAGGATTTATGTCCATAAGCTCATCAATATGAACAGATGCTTTCAAACTGTGCTGCTGCAAAAGACTCTTGAGAGTCCCTTGGATAACAAGGAGATCAAACCAATCAATACCAAAGGAAATCAATCCTGAATATTCATTGGAAGGACTAATGCTGAAGCTGAAGCTCCAATATTTTGTCCACCTGGTGCAAACAGCCGACTCATTGGAAAAGACCCTCATGCTGGAAAAGATTGAGGGCAGGAGGACAAAAGGGTGACAGAGGATGGAATGGTTCGATGGCATCATTGACTCAATGGGCATGAGTTTGAACAAAGTCCAGGAGGTAGTGAAGGACAAGGAAGCCTGGCATGCTGCAGTCCATGGGGTCACAAAGAGTTGGACATGATTTAGTGACTGAACAACAAGGCTGTTTCTGGATTGTCCTCCAGGTTGTGTACAATTTTCCCTTTCAGAGGAATCTAATTGAGAGGAGGCCTTGTCTTGGTCTGGTACCACACCCAAGTGAAGTATGTGGTTTTATTTGTCTGTGGCATCAGTATTGGGAACCAGGTGCAACGTCGCTAGCAGATTACAAGGTGCCCTCAACACAGGCCACCCTCAAAGGATGTTTTCTTTCACATCCATATGTTCTTTCCAATTTGGCATGGGATGAGAACTCAGGTTTGCTTCTGGAGCATCCTTTGTTTTTAAAAAGTTAGTATCAATTTCACAATGAGAAGCCAGAGAAAGATGAGAAGTGTCAACTAATTAAGCTACTCTTCTGGATAACTGCATTCAAAGGGACACTCCAAATTTCAGTTAAAAACACAAATCCATACATGATCTCAAGTGTTTCCATTTTCATAAGTTCATCATGATTTTATAGGACTTCAATGAAAACTGGGCTAAAGATGATGATCTCATTTTACCTCTTACTCTGGATGACCTGTTAAATTTTTGCAATGGCACAAGCTTTTCTTTGCAAAGACCAAATGTGTGTCACTTTCATCACACTTTCTACCTTTCCTGCCAAATGTTTAAGTTTCTCTTAATTCTTGTACTTGCATAGTCACGTAATGCTTTCTTTAAGGAGGGAAAATAAAGGAGCTTGAATAAAACAAACAGTTGATATTGATCTAAGCTTACTACAAAGCAAAGTAATTAAAGGGTGGATCATTATTTCTCTGATGCAACTTTTTAATCACCCCCACAATAAATTCTCTACCCTGATTATCCCGCTACATTCAGAGATTTGGGCTATTGTGTTCCAGGCTTCATGCAGTATTATTCAATTGAATGACCTCATGAATGTGATCAAGGCAGGTTTTGGTTCTTGTTTTAGTAAGAACTGTCTTAGTCATCAGCTCTTTCGTATTTTTTTAAGACCCTAGACAAATAACTTCAATAATGAGAAAGATTTTACAGAAATGTAGCTGTGTCACCAAGAAATGAGTTTACATTAACTGTTAGTCTAATTATATCTCATATTTACTACTTTGAATTCAAGTGAGAGGGAACAGGTCTCCAAATTTAAGTTGTATCTATAGTAACTATAGATACAGTATAATAAAATATAGTAGAATAAAATGGAGAACTTTAAGTTCCTATTGAAAGGAAATTAATTTTGTTCCAGTATAACAAGTCTTTAGAATATACTCATTTAAGAAAAATATAATAAACACAAGTAGGAATTACTGCTTTGCTGCATTGATTTCCTATTTATTGCCTTCTCTAAATATTAAATTACTCATCATTTTAAGATTACTGTACTAGATATTGTAATGCAGCAATTTGTATTTAGTATGATTTTACCTCTTATTTCTTCATGAAAAAGTTTTTTTTTAATTTTTATCATTAAATTATTTCATTCCTAGTCTAGGGACAGAACATGATTTCAGGTTCTGCCACTGACTGTTCTTTGGACATATTTTGCCTTCTCAATTAGGTTTTAATAATCCTTGTAGGAGGGCTTCTCAGGTGGCACTAGTGGTAAAGAACCTGTCTACCAAGGCAGGAGACATAAGAGACTAGGGTTAGATCCCTGGGTTAAGAAGATCCCCTTGAGGAGGGCATAACAATCCACTTCAGTATTCTTACCTGGAGAAGCCCATGGACAGAAGAGCATGGCCGGCATACAGTCCATAGGATCACAAAGATTCAGACACAATTGAAGTGACAACACACACACACACACACACACACACACACACAATCCTTGTAGCAAAGGAGGCATGTCTTTCCCTCCTTGTACCCTTACCATCTAGCTCAGGCCCCTAAACAACAGATAAACGAGACATGTTTATTGATAATGATTTGGAATTTGCTCATTGAATATTATAAAAATGAGGAGTGAGAAAATACAAGTGTAATGCATGCAAAATAGCATTAGAATTAAAAGGATCAATATTTGTGAAGCAAGTATAATATACCAGGCATTCTAAGTACTTTATGAGGTAGTCATTTAGTAGCTTTGTTTTTCAACGTGGAAGTAAAGACTCAGTGAGGTGAGGTCAGGAACTAGGTCAGAGTCAGTTTAAGAGCTGCTGAGCCAGATCTTAGGTCTGACTGACTCCAAAGCATGACCTCTTCCATTGAGCCCTATTGCCTCTAATGAGACCAGTAAAACACACAAAGTTATTAATCAGCTATACTCCAATACAAAATACAAAGTTTAAAAGTAAAGGAAGAAAGTGTAGGGGAAAAAACACAGCCTCTGGACAAAACCAGATTTTACATTTGGTCTGCAAGAACCAGAAGGTGTTTCTTGCTACGAAAGATGGCAATTTCTTTTCTTATTCCAAGGAAAGATAGAGGGGAGAGCAATATGTCACAATACTGTCCTAAGTTATATGTACACTACAGGCTACTAAAGGGTAGGTTTTTAAAAATATTTTAAAATTATTTATGTATTTATTTTGGGCTGTGCTAGGTCTTTGATGCTGTGCAGGCTTTTCTCTAGTTGCAGAGAGCAGGGTCTACTCTCCAATTGTGGAGCACCGGCTTCTCATTGTGGTGGCTTCTCTTGTTGCAGAGCATAGGCTCTAGGGCATGCAAGCTTCAGCAGTTGAGGCTCCCACGCACTAGAGCACAGAGTCAGAGTTTGCCATGAACGGGCTTGGTTGCTTTGCAGCATGTGGGATCTTCCCAGATCAGGGATCGAACCTGTGTCTCCTGCATCGGCAGGCTGATTCTTTGCCACTGAGCCACCAGGGAAGCCTCATGAAAGCTCTACGAGAAAATCCCATGAGAAATTAAAACTATCTTCACTTTATAAATAAGAAAGCTGAGGCACAGAGAGTTTACTAGCACAAGGTCTTAAAGCTAGTAAATCCAAGAGCCAAGATTCAAAACCAGCATGTTTGCCTTCAGATTCCATACCTGTAACCATCACACCAGCCTCATAATATACCTGAATTTCAGCAAAGTATTTCTCACAATATTTCATGAACACAAGGATAAAGTAGAAACTGAATCATGAAATAATGAAGCAAGCCTATGCTTTTGAATGACTTTTCCTTAAAAAAAATTAGTGGATTGAACACAACATGGAAACATGGTCTCTTTGCATACCGCAGGCCACTTTCCTTGGTCCTGCTCTGTTCTACAGACTTAAAGAATATAAGATGGTCACATTAACTAATGAGATTAAACCGAGGGCAGAAAATACTTGTATTTTAGAATTAGGATCTGTGTTTCAGCTCTACATGGAAAATAGCTGTGAGATAATACACAAAGATGATAGTTCCTTTGAGGGCTAAGGTCAATGGAATGGGGGTCATTTAATCTGTGTGTTCTCAGAAGCGTTATAAAGGGAGGCCTCTATACATATCTTGATGCTGCCTTTGAGACCTTCTGGTAGAAAGGTCAAGAAGAATATGAGAACATGGGATCAGGAGGAAGAGCTATTAAAGAAGTGACTTATGAGCCCCAACACAGGCGTAGAAAAATGAGGTTCACTTCATATCTCACCTATGAACCAAAGATCTTAATTCTAAGACCTCTGAAGCTCTGAAAATGTCCCATATTTGTTGTTGCTGTTGCTGCTTCCCTCAGTCTTCTTTCTCTGTCACTAGCAGAAAGATTCCCAAACCCTTGAAATCACAAATGGCCTATGTGATAACCTTTGAAAAGGGCAAGTAAAGGAGAGCCAAGGATATGGCTTCTTGCTCCTCAAACTCCAGTGCAAGACTGATGGGAAGATCCCAGGGAACGGAGTGGCTGGTGACAGCGGTCGTGTGTGAGCTCTGCCCTCATGCAAGAAAGGAAGGTCTGTGAACTGTCCAGGGCTGCAAGGGGCCCCGGGATAAAAACAGAAAATCTTGATAGGGGCTCTAATAATTAGCGTTATTCAGTAAAAGGACAGGAGTGTTTTTAAGATAGTGAGTTTCTTGCAGAGGATGGGTAGAGTTGTAGAAGGGATTTTTATTGAGGATAAGGAGTTCTTGTAGCTTCTTTTGTGAATCTACTGATTCTCTTATCTATGATTCTATTATCTCTGAGGTATGTGACCAAATATAGAGGGATTAATTATTTCAAAAAAAAGTTTCAAGTCCATTCATTAATGTATTCATTATATATTAATAAAGTCTCCTGTGGTCTTCCCAGGAGGTGCTAGTTGTAAAGAACCTGCCTGCCAATGCAGGAGACATCAGAGATTTGGGTTCAATCCTTGAGTCAGGAAGATTCCCTGGAGCAAAGAATGGCAACCCACTCCAGTATTCTTGCCTGAAGAATCCCATGGACAGAGGAGCCTGGCAGTCCACAATTCATAGAGCCACACAGAGTGGGACACAACTGAAGCGACTTAGCACTCATGCAAAGTCTGTATATTTGCATAACTTTTTACAATAAGGTGTATTTACAGACTTTACATCCAATATTATCTCCTTTATTTACTAGTCACATCACTTCAACCTAGCTTCCCACTACTCTAGTGAATTGATTTCAATAAGTGACTTCTTTTTTTATACAAAAAAATCAACTTTTTTATTCTTATCTCACTAGATTCAACCTCTTTCCAATCCTGCCTTCCATGATGGCACACAGTTCCAGTTACATTCCTCTTTCTCTAACCAATCCTTCTTGATCCCCTAATGCTATTGCAGGCTCTTTTTGCATCTTAAAAAAGTTGGGGTTCCTTCTGGGGGGTTGTTTGTCCTTGCTTCTGTTTGTTTCTCAAGTTCCAAATTCTCCCTGGACAATCACATCCAAACCCATGACCACAGCCAACAGCTAGATGTTTCCCAAATACTCCAGCTGAGTCACTCTCCCTGACCCTCACACCTGTTTTTCCTGCTGTATACTGAGCATCTTCACTTGCCCATCCCAAAGGATTTTCAGATCTGGCATGTCTAAGACAGAATGAATCATCCAGCTTCCTAATTTCTTCCTTGGTCCTCTCAGTGCTTCCAGTGTTTGGATTAGAGCATCGCTTCCCAATTTACAAGCCATTAACCTGGAGACTATTCTGGATCTTTCCCTATTTCATGCTCATAACCAGGCACCAAGTGCTATTGTTTCCTAATCATCTCTTGAACTGGTTTCATAACTCTGATATGGAGCATCTTTTGCTGGACCCCTGGAATTACCTCCCACTTCAGACTTCGATTTCATCAGTCCAAATGCCACATCACAGCCTAAGAGGGCTTTAAAAACCACAGAGCTTGTGGGGCCACTGCTTTGCCATAATGGCTCGCCATTGCCTTCAGAATGAACAAAGTTTCCACTAGAGCATGGATCACCTGAGATTGGTGATTTCCAAAAGTTCTAGCACTGCTCTTTCCCACTGCTCCTGCCAGGACTCCAGGAAGAAAGAAACAAATGAAACTTGTGGAGGCTCCCTGGCTTCTAGTGATCAACTGGGATATATCAATGCCCTTGACTAACCTCTTAAATACCCCAACCTTCAGCCTATTTTTGCTTTAACAAAAGACAATGAAGAGGATAAATAAGGCTAAGTTTCGGGGCTTCCCTGGTGGCTCATCCAGTCCCATCACTTCATGGCAAATAGATGGGGAAACAGTGGAAACAGTGGCTGACTTTATTTTTCTGGGCTCCAAAATCACTGCAGATGGTGATTGCAGCCATGAAAATAAAAGACACTTACTCCTTGGAAGGAAAGTTATGACCAACCTAGACAGCATATTAAAAAGTAGAGACATTACTTTGCCAGCAAAGGTCCATCTAGTCAAGGCTATGGTTTTTCCAGTGGTCATGTATGGATGTGAGAGTTGGACTATAAAGAAAGCTGAATGCTGAAGAATTGACGCTTTTGAACTGTGGTGTTGGAGAAGGTTCTTGAGAGTCCCTTGGACTGCAAGAAGATCCAACCAGTCCATCCTAAAGGAGATCAGTCCTGGGTGTTCAGTGGAAGGACTAATGTTGAAGCTGAAACTCTAATATTTTGGCCACCTCATGCGAAGAACTGACTCACTTGAAAAGATCCTGATGCTGGGAAAGGTTGAGGGCAGGAGGAGAAGGGGACGACAGAGGATGAGATGGTTGGATGGCATCACCAACTCAATGGACATGGGTTTGGGTAAACTCCGGGAGTTGGTGATGGACAGGGAGGCCTGGTGTGCTGTAGTTCATGGGGTTGCAAGGAGACGGACACAACTGAGTGACTGAACTGAACTGAACTGGTGGCTCAGACGGTAGAGAATCTGCCTGTGATGCAGGAGACCCAGGTTCAATCCCTGGGTTGGGAAGATCCCCTGGAGAGGGAAATGGGAACCCATGCCGGTGTTCTTGCCAGGAGAATTCTATGGACTAAGGAGCCTGGCAGGATATAATCCATGGGGTCACAAAGAGTTGGACTTGAATGAGCAACTGACGCACTTATAAAGTGAGGTGGGAGGGGCACTTTGGAGATGCAAAATAGAAGCAAAAAGGCAGCAGAGGCTCGATGTGTTCAGTCACTCAATCGTGTCTGACTCTTTGTGACCCCGTGAACTGTAGTTTGCCAGGCTCCTCTGTCCATGGGTTTTCCCAGGCAAGACTACTGGAGTGTGTTGCCATTTCCTTCTCCAGGGAGAAGTTCAATACACTAGAAAAGAAAGGGAGCATCACAGTCCATGATCCCCAACTGCAAGCGAAGTGCAAAACACAGTTCACAAAACCAAGTCACAGATCCGGCAGTGCCCCAGAAGGGAGATATTGCATATCAACTGGCAGAGCAAGAAATTCAGAGAAGAAAGACACACCTAGAAGTGGGTAATTTGTGGGTTTAAAGAAAACTGCCCAACAAGTCACCCCAGGCAACAACAGCAAGTTTATTCTACAGCTGTCAGTTGAGTGGTCACCGTTAACCTTCTGAGGACAAATAGTGTCCTAAGTCAGGACCCATGGGACAAATCCCGTGGTCTATTTGTGAACAGTCTGTGAGCTAAAAGAATTTTTACATCTTAAAACTAGAAGAGTAAACGAAACTTCCCTGATGGTCCAGTGGCTAAGACTCTGTGTTTCCAATGTGGGGTGGGGGGTGGAGAAGGGGGGCCAGGTTTAAATCCTAGTCAGGGTACTAGGTCCCACATGCCACATTGAGTTCACGGGCCTCAAGTGAATATCCTGCATGCTGCAGCTAAGACTCGGAGCAGCCAAATAAATAAATGTTTTTTAAAAAAAATAAAACTAGAATGAAATACATAACTAAGAAGAACATGCAACAGAAGAGCATATGAATGCAAGGCCTAGAACATTCACTGTCTAGTCCTTCCCAGGAAAACTTTCCTAAAGCTTATATTCCACTCACATCCAGAGTAGTTTATGGAATGGCATCACTGGAATGAGGTTTTTGAAGATTATGTTTTTGTTATTCAGTTGCTAAGTCGTGTCCAACCCCATGCACTGCGGCACACCGTGCTTTCCTCTCCTTCACTGTCTCCCGGAGTTTGCTAAAACTCCTGTCCATTGTGTCAATAATGCCATCCAACCATCTCATCCTCTGTTGCCCTCTTCTCCTGCCTTCAATTTTTCCCATCATCGGAGTCTTTTCCAATAACTTGGCTCTTTCCACCAGGTGGCCAAAGTATTGGAGCTTCAGTTTCTGCACCAGTCCTTCCAATGAATATTCAGGGTTGATTTCCCTTAGGATTGATCTCCTTGCACACCGAGGGACTCTCAAGAGTCTTACTAACGCATATATATGGAATTTAGAAAGATTGTAATGATAACCCTATATGCAAGACAGAAAAAGAGACACAGTTGTATAGAACAGACTTTTGGACTCTATGGGAGAAGGCAAGGGTGGGATGATCTGAGAGAACAGCATCGAAACATGTATATTATCAAGTGTGAAACAGATTGCCAGTCCAGGTTGGATGCATGAGACAAGTGCTTGGGGCTGGTGCACTGGGAAGACCCAGAGGGATGGGATGGAGAGGGAGGTGGGAGGGGGGTTTGGGATGGGGAACACATGTAAATCCATGGCTGATTCATGTCAATGTATGGCAAAAACCACTGCAATATTGTAAAGTAATTAGCCTCCAACTAGTAAAAATAAACAACAACAACAAAAAGTCTTCTCCAGCACCACAAACTGATGCCACAGTTTGAAGGCATCAATTCTTCAGCACTCAGCCTTCTTTATGGTCCAGCTTTCACAACTGTACATGACTACTGAAAATGCTTTTATTACATTATTATGGCAACTTGGAATACTCCATGTTGAAGGTTCAAAAGGAGACTCTTTCTTGCCTCTATGGATCACCATTTGCAGACAACTCTATGTTCTAGTGAGGGAAAACATAGCTCAGGAAAGGAGGTGATCTGGGTTTCAGTGACAACATCAGGACCCATCTTGGATATTAGGCAGCTCACTTAACACTGCTGCATTTGAATTTTCCTAATCTGTCTGCAAAATGGGGATAATGCCTGCTTTACTGTCTTCACAGGTGTGAGGATACAGTGAGATAACAGATGTAGTACACTTTGCCAAGTTGAAAGGGAGATACACATCGAGGTATTATTATAGATGATGACATCACCAACCCTTAATTATGGGCTACTTTGAAGGAGGATGAAAGGTGGATAAATTAAGCTGTTAGTTATTAATGGAACTTTCTACTCCTTTAGTCTTCTCTTTCCTCATTAAATCTTTTTTTTTTTCTCATTAAATCTTTAATGAAACAAACAAGTATCAGAATTGACTGAGTTTAAAGATTTTTGTCCCTTAATTCAATAAGTTTGTGTAATGCTAATTGTGGATTATGTGCTCAGTACTTTTGAGAGGAGGGAAAAGGAGCCACCAATGACCAGAAGACCTCATTAGAATTAGAGGAGGAAGGATGGAAGAAATCCAGAAAATTAAACAATAAAACAAAGACAAAAAAACACTTTTACTACTGAAAACTGTCTCCTGAAATCTAGTTAGAATGATTTCCATTCAGGACTTAAGTCAAGGTTAACCTGCCCAGCAGTGATGCAAACTCAAATACAGTCTGACGTATATATACCTATGGCTGATTCATGTTGACGCATGGCAGAAACCAACACAATATTGTAAAGCAATTATCCTTCTATTAAATATCAATTAATTAAAATATATATTAATAAAAAAGTTTGTTGTTTTCAGTCACCAAGTTTGGGGCCAATTTGTTACATAGCTATAGATTAAACTCTATAACTCTATAAAAAAAAACTCTGCAAAATTTGGGCCCCAAGGAAGAAGCAATGACAGTTGACTAGTTGACTATTTATTTCTTCTACCTCTGCCCGCCTTTTCTCACTCCCTTTTCCACCTCTTCTTTCTGAGTGCTCAGAACTACTCTTATGGTCAATACTTGTTTTTTCTTAAGGCAGTGAGCCCCCAGATCAAGCTACCACAGTTAGAAAGAAAAGTTTTCCTACATTATGGAAGAAACTGAATAGCTATTTTTTTAATTGAGATATAATTGACATATAACATTATATTAATAATAGTTTCAGGTGTACCACATAATGATTCAATATTTGTATACATTACCAAATGATCAATTCACATCCATCACCACAGATAGTTACAAATTTTTTCTCTTGTGGTGAGAGCTCTTAAGATCTACTCTCTTAGCAAATATTCAAAACAGTATAATTAACTATAGTCACCATACTGTAGATTACATCCCTAGGATTTTGTATTTTATAACTAGAAGAATGTACTTTTTGTATGGTTCTTGGTAGAAAGGCAACACATTAGGCACCAAGGAGTGTTGAGGAAGGAAAATGGAGAATTATTTAAGGGACTTAAGGTAATATACTTCTTATACCAGCAAGAATGACTTAGAGAAAATGTACATCTGCCCTTGAAGTACTCTAAAGTAAGAATGTAGTTCTATCCATAGATGAAATAGGAGTCAAATTTTTTGACTCAGAAAATTTTTCATTCTTTCCTTCTGTAATTATTTATTAATTCCTTCTACATGCCAAGCAATAGGCTAGGCATTGTGGATATAAGCCCATGTAAGTCTGCAGATAACTAAGACTCCATCTATTCTCCCAAATCACTTATAACTAGTGGTAGAAACAGACAGGTATCCAGTTATCTGCTACGGTGATATAATATGAGCATTAAGAAGTATAATATGACCAGAGATGACAGGCACACAAGGAGCTGGTTAATCCAGTCCTGAAGTCTAGGAAGACTTTCTGAAGGAGGGGATGTCTTAGTCCAGTCCTTAGGGACTAGTGGGAATTAGTTCAGTAAAACTGTGGCAAGAGTATGCCAGGCCAAGGGAAAAACACATGCAAAGTCCAGAGGGTTAGAGAATGTGTAGCAAGCTTTGAGGCTTGTGAGCAATTCAGCAAATTAAGATATGAAGAGATGGGAAGCACTGAGAGATGAGCTAAAAAATTCTGGGAATTTTCAAAAGAACCTCATACACTGTAAGAAAGATTTTGAACAATATGAAAACCAAATAGGAGTTTTTAAATAGTTTAAATCACATGCAATTATAAATATATAAATGTGATTGGAAAGCTCAAACCTGAAAAAACTAAATGCATGAGAATATTTTATGACTGTGGGTGGGGGAGATGAGGAGGATGGTTTGAAAACAAGATCTCAAAGACCAAACCAAAAGGAAAACTGGTGGATTTGGTTACAGCAAAATTAAAGATTTATGCCCAAGGAGGGAGTCTATAGGCATAGTGAATGGGGAACCAGAGATATCTGAAACGGAAGAGGGGATTATATGTAGCATATAAAAGAAGCTCCTGAAAATTAGCAAGAGAAATGCAAAGTATCCCATAGAAAAATGGGCAGAAAATAAAAATCTGCAACTAGGAGAAAGGAATGTAGAGTGGCTTAACCTCACTAGTAACTGAAGGATTGTATGTTAAAACAACTGTGAGATACCCATCCTCACAATCAGATGGACAAATAAGGAAGACAATAAAAATTCTCTCTCTTTTTCAAGTGTTAGTTGCTCAGTGGTGTCTGACTCTCTGCAACCCCATAGACTGTAGCCTGCCTGCCAGGTTCCTCTGTCTATGGAATTCTCCAGGCAAGAACACTGGAGTGGGTAGCCATTCCCTTCTCCAGGGGATCTTCCTGACCCAGGGATCGAACCAAGGTCTCCTGCATTGCAGGCAGATTCTTTACCATCTGGGCCACCAGGGAAAACCCTCTTTTTTTTTTTTTTTTTAAATTGAGATGTAATTGCTTTACAATGTTATATTAGTTTCTTCTGTACAACGAAGTGAATCAGCATGTATGTGTGTGTGTGCGTGCGCGTGTCCCTTCCTTCTTGGACCTCCCTCCCGCCTCCCCATCCCACCCTTCTAAGTCACCACAGAGCACCGAACTAAAATCCCTGTGCTATACATCAGGTTCCTACTGACTTTCTATTTTATACTGTAGGATGGTGCTGCCGTTTTGTCCATTACTGTTGTTAGAACTCAGGGAAGTTAAATATGCTAATACCAATGCTAATAGACCAGGGGAATCCTACTCCCGGCATATATCCCAGAAAGTTCTGCTTGAACTCACAGGAGATGTCGATAATTAAGTTACTGATGACTCGGTCTTCAGTGGTTTGTGGCAGCAAAGAGTTGGAAGTAGCTGTCTATCACCTAGCTATCTAACATAAAGGTCTGTATGCTTATCATGGTATTTGATGATGCTTTAGAATATGGAGCAATGAGAAGAAATTAGCTAAATGGATATAACAGCATGGAAGATCACAAAAATAAAATAATGAGTAAATAAATATGAAACAGAACAAAGTTTACAGCAAAATTCCATTATTTAAAGTTCCATTGGTATTGTTTAACAACACTGCATCTTCCAGGATGCATATTTATCTAAAGAAGGAAAGTGGAAGGGGAGGAGGACATATATAAAATATAATTAAATATTGCTATCAATAGGAATGGAATAGGATGCAAGGAAGGATAAAGGAGAAAAACAATAATAAATGATGAAACAAAAATAACCCCCCCACCCCCCCACCCCACCAAAAAAATGGGACTTCCCTGGTGGTCTGGTGCTTAAAACTCTGCACTTCCAATATCAGGGGTGCAGGTTCAATCCCTGGTTGGGGAACTAAGATCTCACATGTCATGGGGCACTCCAAAAAAATAAAAGTAACACCAAACTGAACTGGGTTGAACAGTACCTCTCCAAATTCATGTCTTTCCCAGCACCTCAGTATGTGAGTTTACTTGGAAATAGGATCATTGCTGATGTAATTAGTTAAGATGAGGTCATACTGAAATATATTGGGCCTTTATTCAATGTGACTGATGTTCTTAAAAGAAGGGACACAGAGAGGCACAGAGGGAAGACAATGTGAAGACACAGAGAGACTGGAACAATGACTCTACAGACCAGAAAGGCCAAGGACTGCCAGCCACTAGCCACCACCAGAAGCTAGGAAGAGACAGGAGGGTCTTCATCAAGAGCCTTCAGAAAGAACATGGCCCGGCTAACACCTTGTTTTCAGATTTCTGGTCTCCAGAATTGTGAAACAATAAAACTCTGCTGTCACCACACTTGTATTATTTAGTTATGGCAGCCCTAGCAAACTAATACAAAAACAAAATAAATTCCTTCCTAGAGCCATGATAATGGCCATAAACTGATGCATATATGCACCTGAATTACTAGAATAAATAAAGGCTACAGCAGAATTCTTTTTTATTCTAGAATTAGGGGACAGTATTAACACCCAGGTGAGACGCCAACACCGTGCTATCTAAGACTTGTGCTGCATAGGATTATTCTTTGCCTGGACTGTGGTTTGATTTCTGCCTTCTCCATGGTTGTGTAGGGGGCACTAGTTGTAAAGAACCCTTCTGTCAGTGGGAGAGACATGAGGGACACAGGTTTGATCCCTGGGTTGGGAAGATCCCCTGGAGGAAGAACAAGACAACCCACTCCAGTGTTCTTGCCTGGAGAATCCCATGGACAGAGGAGCCTGGCAAGCTGTAATCCATAGGGTCGCACACAGAGTCAGATGTGACTGAAGCAACTTGGTGGCAGGCATGGTTGTGTAAGAGTAGCTATCACGGAAGGGTGCTGCTTGCTCTGTATTTAGAAACACGGCCAGAACTTACTTAATCAGGGTATGAGTAGAAATAAATGTTTAGACAAGTTTGTGCCCATCATTTCTACAGGACACTTTTGGGTCCCTAATTATGAATTTTATTTCTGAGAATGGCTACTTTAAATTCTGATGAGGAACAAAAACACTGGAATGGATCCCAAACCTCAGTTAACTGTTGGTGCCTAAAGAAAGGTAAGTGGTCATCTTAGATTATCCCCTGAAACCTGACTTGTTTCTAAAAAGAGTGGACACAAATTCCCCCAGAAATTGACACTGTAAGCATTTTCTCCCCCTTTAAAGTTAGTATTACTTTGACTTTGGAAGCAGAGAGGCTGAGAATGTGTACTTTTTAATATATTTAATAATATTCTCTCTTCTGCTTCCAATCCCTCCCACTGTCTTTCAGATCCAGACCTTAGAATTATCAAAAAGTCTCCAAGCCATATTCTCTAAAATGTTGGTTCTCAGTTTTCATATTACTTTTTTCAGCATTCTTGAGATAAAATTCACAAAGTTGTAAAATATATATGTGTACAGTATACACTGTGATGTGTACAGGGTGATGATTTGATATAAATAAACATTATGAAAGAACTTCCCTCATAAAGTTAATTAACGCAACCGTCACCTCAAACTCCAGAAGATGGTGAGGAGAGCCTGGTGAGTTGCAGTCCATTGGGCTGAGAAGAGTTGGACACAACTTGGCGACTGAACAACAGCAACATCTCATCTTGATCCTTTTTCTTTGGTGAAAGCATGTAAGTTCTACTCTCAGCAAATTTCAATTATACAATCCAGTGCTATCAACTGTAGTCACTATGTTTTACAATCCTCAGACTTTATTCATTCATTTTATAGCTGAAAGTATGTACTATGTACAAACCTCTCCCAGACTTTCCTAGTGGTCCAGTGGTTAAGAATCCACCTGTTAATGCAGGGAACATGGGCTTGATCTTTGGTCCAAGAAGACCCCACATTCCTGGGAACAACTAAGCCCATGTGCCACAAGAAGAGAAAATACTGCAATGAGAAGGTGGCACACCACAACTAGAGCAAGAGCAGGAACAAAGACCCAGTGCAGCCAAAAATAAATAAAATTTTAAATATAAATAAAATAAAAATTTTTAAAAACCCTCCCTATTTCCCCCATCCAATGTCTCTCAATTTAGACACTCAGAAGAGTCACTGTCTGCCTGTCTAGTCAAAACTATGGTTTTTCCAGTAGTCAGGTATGGATGTGAGAGTTGTACTATAAAGAAAGCTGAGCGCTGAAGAATTGATGCTTTTGAACTGTGGTGTTGGAGAAGACTCTTGAGAGTCCCTTGGACTGCAAGGGGATCCAACCAGTCCATCCTAAAGGAAATCAGTCCTGAATATTCATTGGAAGGACTGATGCTGAAGTTCCAATAATTTGGCCACCTGATGTGAAGAACTGACTCATTGGAAAAGATCCTGATGCTGGGAAAGATTGAAGGTAGGAGGAAAAGTGGATGACAGAGGATGAGATGGTGAGATGGCATCACTGATTTGATGAACATGACTTTGAGCAAGCTCTGGGAGTTGGTGATGGACAGGGAAGTCTGGAGTGCTGCAGTCTGTGGGGTAACAAAGAGTTGGACACGACTGAGCAGCTGAGCTGACTGAAGAGTCACTGGGTGATTGACAAGGTTTGATTCCTCAGGTTCATGTTCCACCCTGCCTCTCCTTCCCCCCACCAAAACCCCCTTCTTCTCCAGAGATCTTTAATCAAGAGCTAAATTAAGCCCCCAAAGTTTGCATTTTATGAAACAAAAGAAATAAGTACCTCAGGTGATTCTCATGTAGGTTCTCTGAGAATACTTTGAGAGTTTTCTAGATTTTCCAGTTTTCATATGCCACCAATCCATGTGGAGTCTTGTGACAATGCAGATTCTGATTCTCTGTCAGTCTAGAAATGGGATGCGATTTCCAATATTTCTTTAAAACAAAAAAAAAATCCTTGTTGCAGCATGCAGGATCTTTAGTTGTGGCTTTCAGAAACTAGGTCCCTGAACAGGGATCAAATCCAGGGTCCCTTCATTGGGAGCACTGAGTCTTAACCACTGGACCACCAGAGAAAGCCATCCAGTATTTCTAAAAGGATGCCAGGTGATGTGAACACAGCTGGCCCATGGACAACACTTGAGACAGGAAGCTTTTAAGATCTGGTGCCTCAGTAGCATCACGGATCACTTGATGCAGAATCTCTGGGAGTGACCCACTGGCATCAGAACTTGTCTAAAGTCCCTAGATGATCCCAACACACAGCTAGGAACTAGGCAACAATGCCAGTAGGTACTTGCGGATGGCAAGACCAGCTTCTAACTCACAGACTTCCTCCAAACACAGATATACAGTAACTGATATTTCAAAAGAAGAGATGGTGGATTTCAAAGGAGTGAAATTTAAGAAAGATAAAACCTTGGCATAACCACCATTTTTTTAATTTAACAAAATCATTATTTTATACTTGTTTTATAGCCTCAGAGAACACTGGAATTTCTCTCAACTATATTATTTCCAACTAACTAAAAACTGACAGTTGTGGGTAGACCTTCTTATTATTTTTGCCAAGTGACAGAGTTTGTTGTGGTATTTTTCTTCTCTGTGTCTGGATTTAACCCTGATTTCTGAGCCTCATTTTTTACTGGTTGTGTGTGTTATTTGCCCAGTTGTATCTGACCCTTTGTGACCCCCATGGATGGTAGCCCACCAATCTCCTCTGTCCATGGAATTCTCTAGGCAAGAATACTGGAGTGGGTTGCCATTTCCTTCTCCAGGGATCTTCCTGACTCAGGGATTGAACCTGTGTCTCCTGAAGCTCCTGCATTGTAGGCAGATTCTTTACCATGGTTGTGAGATGTGGCTGGACAGCTTCTACCCACCCCCGGGAATTAACAAAGATTAGAATTCGAGGGACACTGGGTCAGTCAGTTACTCAGTACAGTGTTTCCCCAATTTCCTCCAACTGAGTACATCATGTCTGACAGGAACTCCCTCTAGCAGCAAATATTCTCATTGTTCTGCCCATACCTGGAATCCTGGTTCTGACTCTATGTTTCCTTTTTTCCCCCTTTTCTGACCTTTTCCTTTCATGCAATGATTAACAAGGAAACTATTTCTGTCATTAAATTCTGATTTCTAAATCCTCCACCTGCTTCTTCCAGGAAGTTTGCTTATAGGGGCCAACCTGCTTTTCTTCAGCTCCTGATCGTTAAAAGAAATGATGGATGAGGAAAGTACCTTTTATCAGACTAGTTCCTCTTTGTGTCAATACTGGTGGTAGTTCAAGAGAAGTCTTCTCTGAGTTGACCAGGAGTAGTATTTGGCTCTATAATCAAAATATTTGTCTAAAACAAGGAATTGTTTTAAAATGATGTAAGCTATCAAAATGATATATTTTAACCTAAAACATTTGTAGGCACAGCTGACATTCAGCCAGCATATGTATTTGTTTAAGTTTGAGATTCCTTTCCAATGTGACAGGCATCCATTCTGATTGGCCAGTGTCAAAACCATACCAGTTTTTAAAATATTTGGATATAATCCCTCTATATTCATTGATCTTTTGACATAGGATCAAAGTCACTGCTTTGAGTATAGGTCTTTTGTTCGCAATTCTGATTCTTTTAAACCACACCCATAACATATCAAACTAAATTTCCAGTTTCATTTCTTTGATGTATAGTGAGAATTAAAAATCACTTAAAAATACAGAGTGCATATGTCTACAATTTTAAGATTTCCATCCCCAATCTTTTAGAATATCCCATCAATGCCTCAGTTAAAAGCAATTTTTAAACCAAGTATTGATAAAGTATTCAATCTAGTTTATATAGAATCCACCAACTTTCTTTCATACTCTAGTATTTATACTCCATGGATGTGTTGTGTTGTTGTTTAGTCACTAATTTGTGTCCGACTCTCTTGCAACCTCATGGACTGTAGCCTGCCAGGCTCCTCTGTTAATGGGATTTCCAGGCAAGGATACTGATGGGTTGCCATTTCCTCCTCCAGGGGATCTTCCCGACCCAGGAATCGAATCCACATCTCCTACATTGGCAGCCAGTTCTTTACCTCTGAGCCACCAGGGAAGCCTTCTATGGGTTTACATAATATAATTAAATTATGCAGTTGCAAGAATAAGCATAACTGTCATAAAATGTTTAGGAACAAACAAAGTTGATTCTGGTCAATATAAAGTTCAACTTGTTGGAGAAGAAGTTTGCAGCCATACTAGAATTTAACCCACTAGGCCAATGGTTCAGTCTACCAGGGTCACTGATATTAGGTAGACATACGTGAAAATGCTGCTGTTCATCATTTTTTGACCCGCAAAATCAACAATTCAACTAATATATTTTATAGAGTCATGAAAAGCTGTTCTAAGTTAAATGCATGTCCACCAAGGCAGCTTCTATTATAATATTGAAAAAACAGACATGCTTTTCAACACTGCTTCCTCTTTAAAATCTTTGGGGAAAAAATCTTTGAATTGCACTTATTAATGGTGCTGTTTCTTCTGCCAAACATGTCACAAAACCTTCCCTCTGACCCCCAAACAAAAGTTCTCTCCCCCAAATGCTATTGCTAAGTAAGTTTGGGAAATACCCGGTACTATACCCATCTAGGAGAGTCTTAATACGCATTAGCATATTAAGGGCTCTGAGAAATCCCGTAACAAGGCCTTGTTTAACTTTGTTTACCTTAGGGTTTCATAAATATATTTGACAAAAGTAGACCGTTTCATGTAACATTTAATCCTGAACGGCTAATGTTTAATGAAACAAACACACTTTAGGAAACATGACCCAACCAGCATGAAGGAAAGTATTATTCTGTTTTTGCACTAGATTAAACAAATGCCATCTTAATATCTATTTGAAATGGCACAATTTGTGCAGGTGTCCCAAAGCACTATACAAATTTCACTTAGAGGTAATGTTCTCCCCTGGACAATAGCGAAACAAAGGTAAAAAGAAGCATTAGATTGTTTGCTAGAACACACACAAGATTGAGACAAACTGGAACCAAAATCCACCTCTGAACAATGATTTCTAAGCTGTGTTTACAAACAGAACTAAATTGCAAATTGTAACCACTCACCGTTTCTAACCAGAGTAACTATTTACGTTAAATTCTGCTTTGGTAATTGGATTTTCAGGTAATAAATTTTAACTGGACACACTTGTAAAATCCAAACATAGATTAATTCTTGGTACTTTTCCCCCACATATATCCCTTTTTAGGGATAGTCGGGAACTAGTCCCTTCTGTTAACAGAACATTAAAGTAGGTAGAAGGGACTCTACCTCTCACTTAGACATACATCTTATGAGGAGTAGATAATATTTCTTCAAGCTATTTTAACATGAAATCAATGAAAAAGCTGAACTAAGGCAAAAAGTGTGCTGTTTAACCAGGAATAGAAGACCAGCCTTTGGAGTTCAAGGGACAGAGTTATAATGACCCGTGTACTTGATTGCTGGTGACTTCTATCAATAATTGAGAGCAGAAACTCTATAAATCCCCCAGCTGCTACAGAGATTCAAGCATCCACTGTCTTAGCTCAGAAGCTAAGATTCAAGCATCCACTGTCTTAGCTTAGCTCATTGAAAAAAAAAAAACAGACATAAATATATGGCTCTTTGTTGGCACGATTCCAACCTTGAGAGAATGAATCTTAGTCATTTATAAGGTTAAATAGATTTATGTGTTCTGAAGCTTGTCAGAATAATGGGTGTTTCCCAGCATTTGGGAATTGCATGCTACGTGACAGGGGAATAACTTTTACAGCATACCTCCCCACCCCCTCTGCCAGGGTGGGAGGTGGGGAACAGAGACTGGCAACTTAAGAACCAGATTTATAGACTGTGTTGCTCTGTCTACATTATCTTGGGGTACTCTCCCACACCACAGGGCCCCACGGCCTCTGTCACAAACAATATCTGTTCTTTCAGAACACTGCAGTGCTTTACCTCAAGGCCGAGCAAGAGTTGTCAAATAGAAATGAAGAGCCTTTTGGCAAAAAAAGTGCTCTTAAAATGTTTACCTTCTCATACCTAATGGTTTTAGATCATATCTTATTAGCCTAGGAGACCATTATATAAAGTACAATTAAGATCTCCTTGACATTTTTCTAGGAGTTCCAATTCAGCTTCGCTAATGGCTATAACTTCACTGTTTTTTTTTTTTTTAATTTAATACCATACAGCGTTGGAAATGCAGTTTACAATAATGTGGGCTACCCAGGGTGCACTTGCAGTAATTACACAGAATGTCAACAGCCTCTCAAGCTGGGTCCTGTGTTGATTGCTGCTTATGACATTCGCATTTGGTCAACTTGTTGGAATTATACCTCTGCCTGCAGGTCCCTGACCCTCCACAACTTCAAAAAGTGTTCTCCAAACTTTTAGTTTGATCTCAACTATTGAGTTTCACATTCCCCAGATTATAGAGAGAAAGGAGAGCCAGGCCTAAGCACAGGAGAATTGTTCCCATGGTCCATATCCCACTCACACTGTCAGTAGCTGTCGTTCCAGAAACATGTACTAAATGCCTATTTCAAGTATGTATGTATGTATGTGTCAGTCACTCAGTCATGTACAACTCTGTGTGACCCCCATGGACTGTAACCTGCCAGGCTCCTCTGTCCATGGAATTCTTCAGGCAAGAATACTGGAGTGGCTAGCCATTCCTTTCTCCAGGGGATCATCCCGACCTAGAGATCGAACCCAGGTCTCCCCCATTGCAGACGGACTCTTTCCTGTCTGAGCCACCAGGGTGTACTCAGCATTATTTTGGACACTGAGGACACACACTCTTGTGTGGGGGGGGTAAGAGAGCTCAGAAACTTCTTTATACCCACAAAAGATCTCCTCACAGAAAAGAAATCCCGCAGGAGTTAACACTTTGAGCCATAGAGTTTTGTTTCATACCCCTTTTCCTTTACATGTTTTCCTCTTTGGGTCCATGCCATGCAGACCTCTGGTTATCAATAGGCCCTATGTGGTTCACAATTTAGTAAATAAACAGCTAGAATTTATGTAGTACCCATGCTGAAAAGGACTGTTATAACCTCTTATACTTACCAATCCCTTTCATCCCCACGACAAAGCCATAAGTCATATTATCATCTCCATTTTACAGACAAGTAAACTGAGGCACTGAGAGATTTATTTTGTATATTTCACACAGCTGGCAAGCAGAGAATATGAAGTTTGAACTTTGGTTATTTGTAGTGAAAGCGCCTGATACCACTCTGCCATTCAAGGGAAGTCCTGATAAAATATCAGTATGGTAAATTAAACAATATAGTCCCCAGGAGATGATTAATGCATGTCATAAAAACAGGATGGCTGAAAATGAAGAGGGTCAGGATAGGAGCATAACAAAGACTTTTCTCTTAGTCACCCTGCCTTAAGCACCTATGTACCAACTCCTGTGTAAAGAGGCATGGGATGGGGTTAAACAAGAACAGCCTTATACGTGATTCATAATTTGTTTTAAAGGTACTAAATACTGAGGTTAGCTGCTTGGTGTGCCGTATAGTGATCCTGTGTAAGAGCTTCATTCAAACTACCCACTTTTGTTCTACTTACAAATTCCTGAAATAAAGTATTCCAGTATTATTCTAGTGTTATTAAAGTGTTATTCCAGTGTTATTAAAGTGGAAGCCTGAACAGGTAAGATGTGCCACATCTAACCGCTACCAGGGCCCTAGGGAGAGAGGGGGACGACTAGCAAAGCCTCCCACAGAATCAGATTGAATCGGGCTCATTCAGGTATAGCAGGACTCCATTTTATAACTGATTTTGAAGGGGGGGCACTAAATTAAAAGAGGAAGCCAGAAGTGGGCCTGAATTATATCATTCTCTTAGTAGACTAAGGAGAGGCTGCACCTTTGGAAATGCCTGCCAGGAGTTTCTTCTGGGACATTCATTATTTTTCATTCCGTTCTGAATCTGGAAAGAGGCAGGTTACCTGCTCAGGTTAACGTGAGATCTCAAAAAGTGCTAAATTAGATGCTGGGAAGTGTTAAACCATTGATCAAAGAGATTCCCTGCTTGTTACCCAAGAATTACCTCATTCTCAACACCAGAATTGCTGGGGTTAGATTTTCTTTTTACAGTATCGATCTTATTTTTTTACTTGCTTGACTGGTTAAAGAACAGGTTTGGTCTTGTTACTAGATTTCTTCATGGTTAAAATGTGAAAATTGTAAAACAGTTGTGCTTTTTGAATGGGCTCTTATTTAGCTCTTATTGTCTTTAAATAAAATTTATTATAGCTATTTGTGTTCTCTTAAAGCTATTTGATTACCTTTTTCTCCGACTACAAATTCGTTTGAGTCTAGCTAAAATAAGCTCCAATGTTTACTTATAACTCTCTTGGCCATTTAGGTTTTTTTTTTCTTTTTGGTCACAATTTGGGAGTTATCATGCTGCAAGTTTGATTATAAAACTTCTGTACATTTTCATAATGGAGTTGGTTAGAAAGCTTAATTTTTGTCAATATATTTGAAAGTCATAGATATATAAAAAGATAAACGCTTCAAAATTTTCTTTTGCCATGTATTTATATAAAAGTTTCTTCTTACTATTTTTTATTTATTTTTATTTTTATGCCAGCAGGTTGAACAGTGTCTATGCTGAACACTGAATTTTTAAAGCTTTAGTGCAACCACTGAAACCTTCTATAAGCTATTATAATGTGGTTATATTTACAGTATTAAAATAATTAAAATGTAGAGTCTTATTATGGATGAAATAGAAAAAGTAAAGTATTACCTTAAAATATTCATTCAAATAAGATGAATTAACTGAAACTTGTTATTGCCTTTGACCCTTGAGTACATGATAAGGTACATAGAACAGATAAAAAAATGTAATTTCATAGCATTACTGAGATGTACTATAATAGCATTCATGATGAGAAAACGACAAGAAAAAGGCATATTTCTCTAAACTGGTATATATAGAATGGAGAAAAAACAAGTTCCTACTGTGGAGCTGCTTCTGCTGCTGTTCAGTTACTAAGTCGAGTCCGACTCTTTTTGACTTCACGGTCTGTAACCCACCAGGCTCTTCTGTCTGTGGGATTTCCCAGACAAGAATATTGGAGTGGGTAGCCATTTCATTCTCCAGGGGATCTTCCTGACTCAGGGATCAAACCCATATCTCCTGCTTGGCCCGCAGATTCTTTACCACTGATTTACCATACTATAAAGCACAAGGAACTATACTTCATATCCTGTGATAAACCAAAATGGAAAAGACTATGAAAAAGATATATGAGTCACTTGGCTGTACAATGGTAATTAACATTTTAATTCAACTATATTTCAATAAAAATATTTTTTTTAAGGTATGTTTCTCAAAAGAAAGATCTAAATTGTATGCCTAAAGTTATGCACCTGTTTAGTTTGTCAAAACTTGCTGGCCTGTACAGTTAAGATACATGCATTTCACTATGCATTAATTATTTCTCAGAAAAACATGCTTTGTTTTGAAACTTATGAGAGGGTGGGTAGGATTACACTGATAAGAATTTTAGTGAAGTTTTTAATTTTATTTTTAAAAATAATATACAATAAACCTGTTTTATGCCATCGTATGAATCTTAACACATGTATAGATTCATGGAATCACTACCACAATCAGGATACAGAGAGTTTCATCATCCCCTCAAAACTCCTTCATTTTACCCATTTGTAGTCACAATTTCCCCACATCCTTAACCCTTGTCAATCACTGATCTATTCTCTCTTCCTATAGTTTTGACTTAAGGATGTTATATAAATGGAATCATACAGTATGTAATCTCTTGAGACTTGATTTTTTCATTCAATGCAATGCCTCTGAAATTCATTCAATTTGTTCTGTGTTTCTTTTGTTCATTCCTTTTGTATTGCCATGTAGTATTCCCTTGCATGGATATGTACCATTCTTCATCTATCAAAACCACTGAAGGACATTTGGATTGTTTAAAATTTGGGAAAATTATGAGTAGGATAGTTATTAACAGTTTTGTGCAGGTTTTTGTGTAACCATAAAGTTTGATGTCTTTAGATATTAATCCATGACTATGGGTGGGATTACTATAATAGGCCACACATGTATTTAATTCTATAAGAAATTGAAAATGGCCATTCCATTTTTGTATTTCTACCACTTCCAGTTGCTCTACATCCTTGCCAGTGCTTGTTTTTTTTTTTAAACTTCAATATTGTAATAGATATGTAGTGGCTAACTCATTGTCTTTTCATTTGTGTCCCCCTAACAGTAATGATCTTGAACATTATCAAGGACTATCAAGGTTTTGAGATGTTATCATATTTGCACATTAGCCTACCAGAGTTTCATGAATGCTGACCAAAGGCATGAGATCCTGAGTCAGAGACAAAGGAGCTAAATAGGTAAGGGCTGCAAACTTCTAGCTCTACGAGAAAATTTCAATTATAGCATTATAAGAATATTTAAAATTAAAACTACTTGTTTGTTATAAATGTTTCCAACTAAGACTCCTTAAATTGTTTAGGGTATGTGGTCCTGGTGGGAACAGACACCCAAAAATTCTGCTGGATGAGCATCAGAAGTTGGACCAGAGGAATTTCCCCGGGTGAAAGAGTGCCCTTCCTAGGATTCATTGTAGCTATTGGCCCTGACAATTCTGAATCACCAGGGTGATTTCGCCTGTGCTCAGCTAGTTGTTTCTTTTCTTTGCTATGTGATGGCCATCATTTCCTTCTTTCCTGCTCAGGGTCCATGTAGAAGTATCCTTTGATGTAGAGATGCTACTGCCACTGACCGCATCAGTCATGTTGCCGATGCCTTCAGAATAATCTCTCACTAGATGCCCACACTAGAGCTGTCTGCAGTGTCTGTCCTGAAGCTTTTCATGTCCATGACAAAAGTCCCCAGCAACATCTTTCATCATTACCCACGCTGCTAGTCCTGGGTTGCCACTTTGCACTCTTAACATCCCAAGCAAATGTTAGTAAATCCCTTTCCATTTATTTTGTTTTCATTGATTTTGTGTCCTTTTTATTGCCATGCAATGCCTTTTGGTCAAGTATTCTTTAGAAACAAGGTCATATATCTGAGTGGCAGGCATGGGTAGTTCTCACAGTCCCTTCTCCAGCTCCAACATCAGCCCTGTGTCCTTGATTCATTCTCTATTACTTAGGATGAGTCTTTTCATTTTTTAATTTATGTGGCTATTTTGTCTTTTCTTTTTTCCAGCTGTGCCCTGGTGCATGTGGGTCTTAATTCCCCTACCAGGAATCAAACTCATGCCCCTTGCTTGGGAGCACCAAATCTTAACCCCTGAACCACCGAGGAAGTCCCAAGATGAGACTTTTCATAGTATCCATCTCAATCTTAAAGGGCTCTCCTCTGCTCTCCTGCAGATCTGTCCAGATTTGCTGAGTCCTAAGTACACACAGCATCACTGGCTAGATATGTTTTGTGTGTTAGTTGCTCAGTCGGGTCCAACTCTTTGCAACCACATGGACTGTAGCCCACCAGACTCCTCTGGTTCATGAGATTTCCCAGGCAAGAATACTGGAGTGGGTTGCTATTTCCTTCTCCAGGGGATCTTGTCGACCCAGGTTTCAAACCCAGGTCTCCCATGTTGCAGACAGATTCTTTACTGTCTGAGCCACCAGGGAAGCTAGATATACACATATATATTCCCAAGGTTAGTTGCACTTCACATTTCTATTAGGAAGTCAGTAAAGGGTGTCCCTGATGGCTCAGACGGTAAGGCATCTGGAGACCTGGGTTCAGTCCCTGGGTTGCGAAGATCTCTTGGAGAAGGGAATGGCATCCCACTCCAGTATTCTTGCCTCGAGAATTTCATGGACGGAGGAGCCTGGCAGGCTACAGTCCATGGGGGTCTCAAGGAGTTGGACATGACCGAGCAGCTAACTTTTCAACATTCTCAATAGACTTGCTTCCTATATTTTTGAATATTATAAAATAATATTTATTTCACATGTCCTATATAAAAGACATCATCTCATTTAATACTCTCAACCCCAGGTAGGAGGTGCTTTTGTTGTCAGATTTACAGATGAAAGAACTGGTGTCCCAAGAGGTTAAATACCCCATGATCACAGATCAAGAGTGACAAAGCTGAATTTCCATCTCCAGTTGTCTGCCTCCAAAGCCTGCAATGTGAAGCCCCACCCTCACTCAGGCCACTAGAAGGATTCATATCACAGCTACACATGAAGTCTGTAAGATCCTCGAGATTGATTTAGTTTTATTTTAAATGTTGTTTTTAAATTGGCATCATTGTGTCTAATTACTCTTCTTAGACTAGGCTCAGCTTAGTCATTCTCACATCGTTTCCCAACTTATGTTCTTAGGCAGAACAAAATTTTCTTAAAGAAAATCTTGCATAAGGAAGTTCATATGGCAAAATTATATAAGATGTGTTCTTCCCAGGGTTTTATATCCAACTTGCCTCCATTTTGTTTAAATATGCTGGAAAAATGTTTTCTTGGCTGGAACAAAATCGCTCTTTAAAAAAAAAAAATCAGAGACAAATGCAGACAAATTGTAAAGCATCATTTCTCTTTAGACTACAAGCAGAAACCTCAGATCAACCAGAAATGCCTCACTCTGGAGTCCCTTTGGAGACATTATGCATTGTGGGATGTGGAGGGGGCTGCTGCCCCCTTTAAGATGAACCAGGAAATGGGAAGTTCCACTGCCCACGTCTGCAAATCTTCTGTCTTGTTGTTTGGCAATCCATGTGTTAGTCATTCACTTCAAGGATTTCTTAAAGAGTATTTATTCCCAAAATAGAGATGCGGAAGTCCACCTTTACCACTGGGCAATAACTTCAGCTCTTGTTAACTTTCCCATAGAAGTAAAACTGATCAATGTCACTGTTGTTGAAATTATACAAGTGAACTAAGTAGAGAGTGGAATTTCCCCCCCAGAACCCTCCCTCTTGTTTTCATGTACTTTGTAACCTGAGGAGAAGTTTCCATGAGGAAGCAAAGTCTATGTTGAGGTTACTGGGTGATGTATGGAAGATCTCAAGCACAGAAGCTGCCTTTAGACTGCCAAAAGGAATAAAACCCTGTTGTGTCCACGATTGACCTGTGCAAGTAGAATGCGAAATGTTTTCCTTTGCAGAGGCGTTGGCGAGGTTTCTTTCCTCACGTGAGTATCTTACAAGACGCCCACTGTTCTCCATTCTAACATCCCCATGGTGATAGAACTACCTAAATAACGCTGCCCATAAGGGATTTTCATCCACTAGCAATGATACTCATTCATGATTGTGTGGGCAGCATTTTTTTTTTTTTTTTGCTTTACTTGGGAAAACATTTCCTACTATATTGATGCCTGCCTAAAGCTAAGCTAAACAGAAACATAAAATGGAGAAATGAGTTAATTATCAAGTTATTCTGATTAGTATTTAGATTATTTGAAGCAAAAGTGAGTTTTCCTTTACTTTTTCCAGAGTATTTCTTCAAAGCCATGTAACTTTGCATTTGTAGCTATATCTTCAGATATAGCTGTTGAAGCTTTTCTCCCATTTCTTCTTTACTCAAGGTTATTTTTTTAATCTTCCTCATTTCAATTTTATTGTGGAAATCAGTATAATCATGAAAACACTTCTGAACCACATCATTTAATAGTATTGAATCAAGAAAAATATTTTACTTGGAAGCATTGAATTTGTCAGATGATGTTTACATTTTATTTACTTTCTAAGAGAAATACCTGAGACCTAAATTGAGACCTAACCTTGAAGGTCTTGCTTTAGGTACTGGTGCTTCACCTCTGGGGCCCACTTAGTTCCAAACTGAGGAGAAATTTATGATCATAAGCACAATCTACCTCCTGGATCCCCACATGCATCACATAAGGGACTTTTTCCTTCTCCTCTCTATAAGGTGGAATTGCATTGACAGGACTCGAGGGCTGAAAGGTGAAATAAGGTGAAATATTGGATCCTTCCTTTGTCTTGAATAAGCACCATGTACTGGGTTCAGTCCCCTACATGGAAAAATAAAGGTTAGCTGAATGAATGAATTGTGGTGCTGGAGAAGACTCTTGAGAGTCCCTTGGACTTCAAGGAGATCAAACCAGTCAATCTTAAAGGAAATCAACCCTGAATATTCATTGGAAGGACTGATGCTAAAGCTCCAATACTTTGGCCACCTGATGCAAAGAGCCAACTCCTTGGAAAAGACCCTGATACTGGGAAAGAGTGAAGGCAAGAGGAAAAGTGGGTGACAGAGGATGAGATGGTTAGATTGCATCACTGGCTCAATGGACATAAGTTTGAGCAAACTCTGAAAGATAGTGAAGAACAGGGAAGCCTGGCGTGCTGCAGTTCATGCGGTTGCAAGCAGTCGTGCATGACTGAGCAAATGAACGACAAAAACAAAACCATCAAATGAAACAGTCATTCATTTATTTAAACGTTAATTTTTTTCACATGTTAGATTTTCCTGTTGGCATCATTATCCTCAGATGAATGGTCATGTCATTAAATGGAAGCTTGTCATCCCTACTGGGAGCTAAGGGTTCCAGCCACATGAGGAATAGCACCAGTTAACAGCGACTGGGTACTCCAGGACATCTGGCTCAGTGCTACATGTTTTACACGTAATCATTTCATCTATACAAACACCCCGCAAAAGTCAAAGTCCTATCATTATCCTCTTTTGTAGAAGAGTCATTTGAGTCACAGTGAGGGGTTTATGTTTTAACCGCTCAGTAAATTTGGTCAATGGAGAAAGTGAAACAGAAATGGAAGTAAGGCACTTTGAGTTACTGGTATATGGAAGGTATATTATCCTCATTGCTTGATTGAAACCAAATGAATACCTAGGGAAAGGAACTTTAACCCTCTTTTAGGCAGGAAGAAAGACCAAGGTTCTGGGGAATCAAACCATTTTCTGAATATACTTAGCTAGAAAATGAAAGTTAACAAGAGAAATCCAGAAACCCTCAGAATCTGCCTATTTAAGACAAATAAGGGATCCAGTGAGCAGCACCCCAGTGCCTGGTATGCAATTTCACCTTCTACATAGGAAGGGAAAAGGCCCTGGGTGATGGCTGTGGGCATCTGGGAGTTGCTCCTGATTGGTAGGGAAATAGACTCTGCTTGTGATCATAAATTTTTCCTCTGCTTAGAACTAAGCCAGAAATGGAGATAAAGCATAACTGGAATTTGTATTCACTTCCTAGGGCTGCTCTAATAATACACCATAATGAGGGGTGGGGAGGGGCTTAAACAACAGAAACTTAATGTCTCACAATTCTGGAGGCTAGGAAACCAAAGTCAAGGTGTCTGCAGGGTTGGTTTCTTCTGAGGCTGTGGAGGAAAAGACTCTACAAGGCCTCTCTCCTCGGTTTGCCCACGACCATCTTCTCCTCATATCTCTCCGAATTGTCCTTCTTCTGCTTCTGCTTCTACTTCTGTGTCCAGATATCCTCCTTTTATAAGGACATAAAGGGCTTCCCAGGTGGTGCTAGTGGTAAAGAATTCGCCTGCCCATGCAGGAGACATAGAGATGTGTTTGATCCCTGAGTCAGGAAGATTCCCTGGATGGGGGTATGGCAACCCATTCCAGTATTCTTGCCTGGAGAATCCCATGGACAGAGGAGCTTGGAGGGCTAAAGTCCATAGGGACGCAAAGATCTGGACACAACTGAAGCGACTTGAAGGAATGAAAACAAGAGAAATAGACATAGAGAGAGTGCCTGGCTCCAAACACCATAGCATATGACACTGAATTGCTCTCTTAGCTGAGGGATACATCTCCCCAATGCAGGAGACCCCAGGAAGGAAAAGGACATCTTGCTAGGGTTCCCTCCTCCCAAGTTTCATGTCCCAGTGCCGCAGTGTTCAACAAGCTTCCACACCCTGAAGCAGCACTGAGGTGGATTTCTACTGAACTCGGAGGGGTCCTGCTGGTCTGTTGCTTAAGTTGGAAGATGTGAACTGGTTTCTCCTTCTTCCATTCTTCAGATCCAGCCCTGTAGCCACTGGTTTCTGCACCATGCTTATCTTTGGAATAGCTATAAGCGGTGCCCCTTCTCCCCTTAGAACCTTGGCCTTCACTTTCTGCCTCATCAGCATGTGAGATAAATGTAATTTTGATCTCCATCTGATCTACTGATGTGGGACACAAGGCAGGATCCAGGAGATACCTTTAGTACAAAGATATTCAGGTGTAGATTTATCTGGAAATATTTTCACTGGTCAAGGACTGTGTTCTCTGTAATAAGATTCTGAAAGCTCACAAGAAAAAAAGATAAGAAAGATTTCTGAGGTCAAATTGGTGGTAAGTATCACATTGTTATCTCTGCTGATAACACACTTGCTGCTTATTATGGGATCTGTGCTAAAATGGTGACTGGGTGAGTGAGGAACTGAGAGAAAATTGGAAAATTCTAAAATGATTAAAGGTTTTTTTTTTTTTTGCACACTTGAGTGCCCACATGTGCATGAGAGAGTAGGAGAGAGAGAGATAAGAGGAACCGTTTAGAAGTATTTTTGACACACCCATGGCCTGCTCCTATTAATAGAATGCACAAAGGTGAAATTAAGTCAACAAAACCTCCTGAGAATCTTTAACACCAGAAAATCAAGGTCTGTTTTTATTCTTACACCCAAGGAGCCAGTTATTAAAAGTTGAGGATTTCCCCTTAGTGGGAACCCAGTCAAAGATTCCCAAACCCCCAAATTCTGACTTCTCTCACCTACCTGATAATCCTTTCTAGACATGGTGTCCTTCCTATCTGGAGATCCACCTCCCCCTGGTGATGGACAGAAAGAATAAACTTTATCTTTCATAAAACATTCATTCCTGACTCTAATGGGTAAGAACTGACCCTTGTGCGTCCCAAATGAAAAACCATGTCAGAGCACAACCTGATAACCTCGACATTCACATGAGCGATGTCCAACAACAGTCACGATCGGACTGATATCTCACAACCTCAATGTCCTTTTTTATTCATTCTCAGTGTTCCTGCTGGTATGGATTGTGCCCATTTGGCTGTTGGTTTTATAAACCTCGGGATATAAGGCCTGCTACCTGCCTTAGAAGGGATAGAAATATGTTCAGATTTAGATGGGAAGGGCTCACAGGCCAGGTGCTGAAGCCCACAGGACTCAATCTACCAGGTGTTAGAACCTATTGTGGATGAAAAATATTACCTGTCATATCTGTAAACAAAGGAAGTTTCTCAGACATCGAACCAGCAGCCACTGCAGCTGCCCCTAACTGTGCACCCTTAGGGGATTCAGGATGGAAAAAAACAGAATACTCATCCTGCATAGTTAAGGAACATGTCAAAGGAATGATTTCAATAAGCCTAGATTCTGGCATCTTCTCATGAGTAGAAACACACTAAATGAATTCGTTTGAGATGTCTGATTTTCTTTAACAGTAGTCTTCTGATGTTCTGGCCACTTGTTTTTTCTTGTAAAACCTCTGTATATCCTCTTTCCTCCCTTACTTCTTTGGAACAGTCCCTCAGAGCTATCTGAGAGGCTGTCTTCCAGGCTTAAGTCCTCAGAAAATCTGCTGAATAGAACACAATTCTTAACTTTTAAAATTGTGCATTTTTTTTTTAGTCAACACCATATCACTCTCATTCTCCCATCATCACTCCCATTCTCCTGGCTATATCTGTACAGGATATTTTTTTCCTTTCTAATGATTAACTTATGTTTTAACAGTTTTGAAAACACTACTGAATTGATTCAGAAAGAGGAACATCATCTCAACTTTTTTATCAGTAGAGTAAAAATATTTTGCTCTGTTTACCCAGTTGTCCATATTTCAACAGCTTTAATCTAACCCATAGGATTCCTGGTGGCTCAGACTGTAAAGAATCTGCCTGCAGTGCAGGAGACCCAAGTTCAATCCCCGGGTCAGGAAGATTCCCTGGAAAAAGGAATGACAACCCACTCCAGTATTCTTGCCTAGAGAATCCCATGGACAGAGGAGCCTGGTGGGCTACAGGTCAAAAAGAGTCAGAAAGAGTCACAAAGAGTCAGACATGCCTGAGCAATAACACTTTCACACTTTCAGACTCTCTGACAAGGCAAGAGCATATGAGAAATCTGTGAGGTGTTCAAAGTATAGCAATAAGAAACAGTGATGTAACTGGTAATATGCTAAACTGTGGTTCATGGGGTTTCTATGATGTGTTTCTGCCTTACCTGTTTATCGATCTTGTCTCCATACACACATTCTCAGGAGGTTTGGGGCTGTGATTTATTATGCATTAAAGAAACTAACCCATTGTTTGTACAAAAAGAATGTACATGCATTTTCATGTGTATATTTTATCTAGCCAATAGAAAAGAACCTGGTTTTGAATGGAATGATATTATTTACAAAGCAATCATGTATTAGATTTTCCTAAGGAGTATATTTGATAACAAGCACCACTCTAGGTCTGGGCACACAGCCCTGAAGATGCATAAAAAGAAAGTCAGTCTTGGCATAAGTTTTGGTGAGCTATAAGTATTGAACAAAAGCAAAACTTACAAGTAATAACCATTCAACAAAATACAAAATGTAGGAAAATTTCACTAACTTCCCAGACAAAAATGTAAGGCTTGAGAAAAGAATTAATATATTCTTTTGAATGTCTTTTGAGTCAGAATCTTCTATAGAAATTGAGTATGGAGAATTCAGAATATTTACATAATAAGACACAGATTTCTTTATATTTTGGGTCAAATAATGACCCATAATATTTATTATAACCAGGGCATTTTATCTCTCAAAGGATCGACACAAGGGTTAAAGAAATTGTAAAAGTTCATATTTTAAAAATTGTAAAACAATAAAGTTTAAATTAATGCCATGTGAAAAGTGACAGTGAATCAACATTTACCTCTGTTTATATCATGGTGGCAATCGACACTCAGGGGGCATCCAAAGGGACAGCAGAGACAGCAGTGGACGAGGGACTTAGCATTGTGGATGTTACCATGATACCCACCTCCCTTTCCTCTATACTTTATTCCTAAACAGAGTCAACATCATATAATCGGTGAACTATCTCCATAGTTTACTAAAGGCAAGCCTGACATTGCTTACTTTTTAGGCATTGCCTTTAATGGTACATAGGAGTGAGGTACCTCTATAGAACATGAAGCTGTAAGATAGAAATTTGGAGTTAGATGAACAAGAAAAGATCTGTATCCAGGAATGAGACCCCCAGATAAGCCTGAAATTTCATTGCAGCACTATTTACAATAACCAAGACATGGAAGCAACTTAAATGTCCATTGACAGATGAATGGATAAAGAAGGTGTGAGATATATATATATATATATTCTATTATATATATATGATACATGTTCCATTGAATATACACATATATATGATTTATATATATTAAATTTCATATATATAAATATTCCAATGTATGTATGTGTGTGTATATATATATATATATAAAATGGCTATTACTCAGCCATAAAAGAGAATGAAACAATGCAATTTGCAACAATATAATGGACCTAGAGATTATTGTACTCAGTGAAGTAAGCCAGATAAAGAAAGACAAACATCATATGATATTGCCTATATGTGGAATCTAAAAAAAAATGATACAAATGAATTTATAAACAAAACAGAAAAAGGCCCATAGAAAAAGCAAACTCATGGTTGCCAAAGGGGAAAGTGTTGGGTGGGATAAATTAGGAGTTGGGGGATTAATATGTGCACACTACCATATGCACACATATACACCGCTGCTGCTGCTAAGGCACTTCAGTCGTGTCCAACTCTGTGTGACCCCATGGATTGTAGCCCGCCAGGCTCCTCTGGCCATGGAATTCTCCAGGCAAGAGTACTGGAGTGGGTTGCCACGCCCTCCTCCAGGGAATCTTCTCAACCTAGGGATCGAACCCAAGTCTTCTGCATTGCAGGCAGATTCTTTACCACTGAGTCACCAGGGAAGCCCCATATATACATACTGGGACTTCCCTGGTAGCTCAGAGGGTAAAGCATCTGCCTTCAATGCAGGAGACCTGGGTTCGATCCCTAGGTGGGGAAGATCCCCTGGAGAAGGAAATGGCAACCCACTCCAGTATTCTTGCCTGGAAAACCCCATGGATGGAGAAGCCTGGTGGGCTATAGTCCATACTACTACTATATAAAATTGATAATCAATAAGGACCTACTGTATAGTGTAGGGAACTCTACTCAATATTTTATAATAATCTGTATGAGAAAAGAATCTCGAAAAGAATATGTATATATGTGTGTATGTGTGTGTACTTTTTTTTAGTCAATCAGTTGTGTCTGACTGTTTGCAACCTCAAGGACAGTAATCCATCAGGCTCCTCTGCCATGGAATTTTCCAGGCAAGAATACTGGAGTGAGTAGCCATTATCTTCTTCAGGGGATCTTCCCGACCCAGGGATTGAACTCAGGTCTCCTGCATTGCAGTCAGATTCTTTACTGTCTGAGCTGCCAGGGAAGCCTGTGGGTGTGTATATATATGCATAACTTATGTGTATATGAATAACTTTGCTGTTCACCTAAAACTAACACAAAATTATAAATCAACTATACTGCAATTTTTTTAAAAAGTTAAAAAAAACCCAAAGAAACCAACTGGAATCTAAATTCGGCTTGTGAAAACAGTCTTTGGAGAAGTTATGAAGACCACGGAGGTTCCAGGACACCATCAACAGACTCCTGTGTCACTGCCCCATGCTTGGTGACCCCCAGCAGGTCCTCAGTAACAGGATCCTGCCCTCAGCGAAGCTGTGTACATTTCTGTGATAAAATGAGTTTTCATGTCTGAGTGCACACCCACTAAAGGAAAATCAGAAATGTGTGTGACAAAGGTAAGAAAACTGTATTTAAAAACTGGAAATTTTAAAATTGGCCTGTACACTACAAAAACATGGGCCACCAAGATCAGATATCTAAGGCGATACTCATCAACCACCTGTTTTAATGCTTCTGGAGTTTATTTTAACTTAATTCCTACCTAAAGTCACTTGAAATTCACTTCAGGTGGCACTCTTTTTCTATAAGCCACAGGAGATCCCAAAAGAGTAAGAGATTGGAAAGGAAATGCTGTGTATATTGAGGAATGTCCTATACAGAGAGAAGTCATCTACTCACCACACACACCATGAACCAGAACTTCATTAAAACACTGTGTTCACTTGAAGGTCTCATCAATGAGATGTAACTTGGAAAATAGCATAGTCAATTAAAAAAAAAAAAATCCTGGTGAATAAAAACCAACTTTACAGTTCTCAACTACCATGGGAGCCTGAAAAAGAATGGAGGATATAAATTATTTTGCTGTTGCTCTGTTCACTGAAAGATAATTAAGTCAATGCAGTTTAAAAAATAATGCAAAAAAAAGAAAGGCTATGCCTTGGAGAGAATATACTTGATTAATAGTTGTGAAATTTGGGGCTTTTAATAAAGGAACTTATTCTTTAGAGGCTGTTTAAGAAAAAGCTACTCAGCTGACATTATGGATGGTTTTCATATATTTGTAATTTAGGAAAGTTGGTGGACAAGATGACCTCTTGAGTTGTTTCCAACCCATATGACAAGTAAAGTTTAAATTTATTATAAAACACCAGATGAAATACAAACATATGCAAATGTCCAGCTGGCCCTCATAAACTCATTAATACAAAGCAAAATTATGCCTTAATATTGCTAATTTATTTTAATAGGACTACTTCTGGAAGATGTATTACTGTAGAAGATTTAAATGGCCTGCTTTGCATGCATGCTTACTAACCTAGGGAAAATCCAACCGGTCAATCTCAACTGATTTAAATGTTGATGCTATCATTTGAGTGGGTATGATGCAAATGCATATTTGAAATCAAGAGGGTTTGCCAAAAGAAATAGAGGATGACTGAATACTCTTTGATTTTAATAACAATGTGAAGATTAAAAAAAAAATCTGGCCTGCTACACTGTGTCTTTTTCTCAAGGCTCATCTACTCAGGCCAAATATTACCATTATCATTCACTTATTTATTTATTCATTCGATAAGCATTTATTGATGATTACTACTGTGAACCAAACACTATTTGCAGCACTGGAACTTTAATGGTGAACAAACCAGGCAAAAATCCCTATTTTAGACTTGTAGCTCAATTGGGAGCTGAAATACTTGTGAGAGAAGACAGCCAGTCGATAATAAACTAGTAACATTATTTGAGGGTCTCATGGATTCAGTGAAGGAAATAAACAAGGTGATTTGATGGAGAGCAATTGGGTGAAGGTGGAAGGAGATAGAGTCAGGGGCTGCTAGACAGTGTGGTCATGGATTGCCTGGGCTAGAAATCAGGAAGGATGAATTTTTCACCCAGTTCCTGCCACCATCCAGTTGCCTGGCCTTAAACAAGGGACATCTGTGAAATGAGTACCTTGGGCTTCCAAGGTGGCACTAGAGGTAAAGAATCCTCCTGCCAATGCAGAAGACACAAGAGATGTGGTTTCAGTCCCTGAGTTGGGAAGATCTCCTGGAGGAGGGCATGGCAACCCACTCCAGTATTCTTTGCCTGGAGAATCCCATGGACAGAGAAGACTGGCAGGATACAGTCCATAGGGTCACAAAGAGTTGGACACAACTGAAGCAACTTAGCACACATGCACACATGTAGAGTGAACAGGTTGGCTAGTATAAATAATCTCAGAAGTATTTTAATAGCCTAGAGAGAATGGTCCCCTTAAAAATCACCCCCCCAATCCCCATCTTTAGGCCTCCCTGGAACCTGTGAATATACTGAGTAACATGCCAAAAGGGACTTTGAAAATCTGGTTAAGTTTAAGGACATCGAGATTACTCTAGATTACCAGGGTAGGTTCAATTCAATTCCAGAAGTCCTTAAAAGTAGAGAATCATTTTTCTGGTTAAAGAAAAGGAAAATAGGAGAGAAATACAGCAGAAAGATGAAAGGGAAAGGGAAGCTGGAGAGATTCAGAGTGTGAGGAACTCTATCCGTTTCCGCTGTTGCCCGAGGAGTCTATTTGGAAATCAGGAAAAGGAATTTGGGCCCCCTCTAGGAGCAAAGACCAGCCCTTGGCTGACAACCACCAAGGAAATAGGGGCCTCAGCACTACAACCTCAAAAAATTGAATTTAACCCACAACCCGAAAGAGCTTGAAGCAGATTCACCCTTGAATCTTTCAGAAGAGAATGGAATCCAGTCTTACCAGACTCTAAGCAAGGGACCCAGCTGAGATGCACTTTGAGATAATACATGGGTGTATTTTAAACTGTTAAATTTGTGGTGATTTGTTGTGACAACAATAAAAAACCAACACACAGCGACTAGTTCATACGGGAGTCACCCTCTAGTTCTCCCAGTCTTCCATCCCTCCCTCACACTCTGAACAGTCCCATCTCTGAACAATAATCACTACCAATTTTACCTCCAAACCATGTATTGTCCCATCTTCCCATCTCCACAAAATGCAGCTTGAATGTTTCAACTAACTATGTCCAACCTGGCCCCACCACCTCTATCTTATTTTCTCTTAAAACTCAATCTGTCCTCCAATTTGTAGCCAATAATTCAAAAACTATGACCATGACTTTATTTTCATAAAATCTTTCAATATTTCTACTAAACCAGGTGGTGCTAGTGGTTAAGATGCCACCAGCCAATGCAGGAAACATAACAGATGTGGGTTTGATCCCTGGGTTGGGAAGATCCCCTGGAGGAGGGCGTGGCAATCCGCTCCAGTATCCTTGCCTGGAAAATCCCATGGATAGAGGAGCCTGGTGGACTATAGTCCATAGAGTCATAGAGAGTTGGACACGACTGAAGCGACTTAGCAGGCACGCCAACAAACCAAGAGTTTCAAGTTCAACTTCAGTGGAGTATAAAGCATCCGAGGCATGGCTCTTATCTGCTCCCTCCAGTCTCTTACCCCACTCTTTGCCTTAGTCTTTATGCACTCATGATGGAGAAGTGTGATTTCTCTTTGGTATCACCCTTACGTCCCGGCACATAGGGTATCAGTTCTAAGACCTCTGCTCTTTAGAGGTCACTGTTCTTGTGCTTCCTGGTCCTCCTCACAGCTGTCCACGTGCTAAGGGGAGGTACTCAATCAGATGCCATGCTTCCTCCTCATGGAATGTGCTACTAAAGTTTGGTCTCCTGAATTCCCTAAACAAATAGCCCAGAGCCTTCCAGCACCTGCATGGGTCTCTTCCCTGAATTTATGCTCTGAAGGATAGACCATGACCTTGGGCAGGTCTGGGGTGGGCTGGTCAAGGGGCAAATGTTAGCATTATTGCTGAAGAAAGGGAGGTGGGCAGTGGAGCCAGGAATGGGTCAATAAGAAGGTAGGCTGTGGGCTAAAGCTGGATCTCTTCCCAGCATCACATTTCTAGCCTGGAATTCCAATAAATTCCAATATTCCAACTTACAACCTGGCCTCGGAGGATGCTATTTGTCAAGATAAGAGGGTAAAACTTATTTTGTATAGCACTTTGCTAGCTTGATTTATAACTTCTAAATACACATAAGGTATGTTGCTGCCATTTGCACTCTTGCCCTGATACCTGCAAATGTCCAGGGTGTTTCCCCCCACAACACACCATGTCTTCATGTTGTTTCTTGCTGTGTTCCAGATCCTTCCCACTGTCTAGAAGGACCTGCCCATCATTTTTCCCCTAGCTGACTCTCACACATGGCTCAGGATTCAGGTCAGTGGTTTCTTCCTCCAGGAAGTCTTCAGTAACATTCTTGTGCTCCTTTACAGTCAACACATGGAAATGTGAAGTTATTAAGTCTCTCTTACACTGGAAGATGAAGAACACAGAATTTTATTCTTTTTCTTGTCTCTGTACCATGGTGAGACACTGCAACGGTCTGGCACATTGGTTTAATTAAAAGTTTATAGAACTGAAAAGTGAAAGCAAATGGTTCATTCAGAATACTTTCACCAAGCATTTATTAGGGAATAAAATAGCACAAAAAGAGGAAGAAAATTGGTGGAGGGGGTGGTGGCTGTGGTGGTGTAGAGAGCAGATGCGGCAAATTCTTGGCTCCAGGTCATATAATAGTAATAGCTGAGATTTTTTTGAACACTATTTGCCAGAAATTGCACTAATTGCACTAAATGCAATTGTTTGAGGTAGAAACATCACTATCTTCACTTTACAAATGAAGAAACTAAGGCAGAGAAAGGTTTGCTTAAAGGTCCAAAGCCTGTAGGTGATAGAGCCTGGAGGGGCTCTAAAGCTTGAACTTTGACCTTGACAGCCTGTCCCTTCCTGACCCACCCACTCAAGAAAGGGGAAGCAGACCCACAGTGCCTTTCTGAAAAATATAAGAAACCAGTGGTAACCCTCAAGGGCATGTGCAAATGTTAGCTGAACATTAACTGCATGCACTTCAGGAACAAATATGGGAACAGCTGAAATGTGTAAATAACAATAACACTGCAAAGTAATTTGGATTAAATAAGAAAATGATAATGTACTCTGCGGAAAGGGATCTGGGGGTGTTTCCCAAAGGAAGCTGGGAGGTCTTGTCGAGAGGCCCTCAGAGCAGTGGAGTTTCTGGAAGCTTCCTTAGACAGGATGTTAAGAGGGAATGTATGGGGGCTGAGTTGGTGTTCAAGTCCAAAATGAAATACCAACACAAGTTTTACATTAAAATGTTTTAAGACACAAATTGTTCTTCACAACAGTTTTCCATTTAAAAAAGGAGTTGTCATGTTTCCTAAAATGTTATTTAAGGCCATTTTTACATGTTGACTAATTGGATTAAGTTATTTTTTAAGCTGAATTCAGAAAAGCAACTCTTTGCCATTTAGGGAAACTATACTCATGCCAAGTAAGCTGTGATGTTTATAACTGGCAAAAAACCCACAGACTTTTTTGTAACAAGAAATTTCTCTATTTTGCTGTCACTGAACTTAATGTTCATTTCTATCTCCCGTTAGGCCAAATGGGTGGACGTTTAATCTCAGTCTGTACAGTGTGGTCTCCTCCTGCTACTTTCACTTACTCTCTGCTTCCCCAGGATTAGGCTTACATATAGGGTGACTAGGGGCTTCCCTGGTGGCTCAGTCATTAAAAAATCTGCCTACAATGCAGGAGACCACCTGCAGTGCAGGAGACCCAGGATTGATCCTTGGGTCAGGAAGATCCTTTGGAAAAGGAAATAGCAACCCACTCCAGTATTCTTACTTGGAAAATCCCCTGGACAGAGGATCCTGGTCCATGGGATTGCAAAGGGTCAGACACAACTTAGCGACTAAACCATCACCACCACCACAGGGTGTTGAGGTGTAGGGATGGCTGGAGAAGGAGACAACATCCACACTGGCATTCATGAGGCATCCTGGTCTCAATCTTGCCTGTAGTCATCAACTGTCCTTATAGGTCACTGTTGCATTCTTCCTTATTCACAACCTCAGAGCCATATGACTATTAAACCAGGCTGGAGGCCTGTGGGGCTCCCAGGCATGGAGGTCTTTTTCTTCCCTATCTCTTGTAGGCAAGACTCCAGTCATTATGATCTTCCCTGAATTCCAGAATAAGCTGTTAATCAAGGCTGGAGCAGTCAAGAGATCATCTGTTGTAAGATTAAGGAGACCAAAGAAGATTAGGAGACAGACCACCTGCAAGGAGACTAAAAGGAGTGCTCACACCTTAATCTTGTCAGAGACTCCCACCTTTGACCCACTGTTATAAAAACCCTCATCAAGTTCTCTGGAGTTGAGACACACAGTTTTTTGAGGCAGAAGTCCAGTGTTTCTCCCTTTTTCTAGCAAAACAATAAAGCTATTATTTTCTCCTTCACCCAAAACTCTGTCTCTGGGATTTGATTCATCATCAGTGTACAGAGAGGCTGAGCTTTCAGTAACATGACTCTCCTACCCTTGGGTCATGTCCATCCCTCTTGGGTGAAAAGGTTCATTTCATTGGTGCTATGACAAAGAGTAGAATAAAGAGCTCAATGAGGCTGCTTGGGGCCTACCTGCCCAACACTGCTCCTGCAGCCCCACCATGAAAGCCAGAGCTGCTGGAAATTCACTCCCTCTCCAATGGGTGAGGAGTCAGATCTGCTTGGGAATCCTTGGGCCTTCCAACTGCATCCTGGGTTTCCATGCACTCTCTTCCCCTAGGTGTTTGGCTAGAGAAAAGTAGATCATGCGTTCCCGTCTCAGAAATCAACCATGTCTAAGCCATATGGCTCAGTGGTGAAGAATCTGCCTGTCAATGCAGGAGACACAAGAGATCTTTTGCAGTTTCAATCCTTGGGTCAGGAAGATCCCCTGGAGGAAGAAATGGCAATCCACTCCAGTATTCTTGCCTGGGAAATCCCATGGACAGAGGGGCCTGGTAGGCCCCTCCTTAAGGTCACAAAGAGTTGGACACAACTGATTGAGCACAAGCACAAGTTCTTTGCATCTGCTTTTTGAACTTTTCCTTGCTTATCCCAGATTTTTTTAAATTTGAAGGCAAGAAGTCCTGCTCTTCAAATCATTATCCTATTGTTCTAGGATCTAGGTTTATGAAACCCTCAAAACAGGAACAGATTTTTGGACACTGATTTCTCCTCTCTGTCGACACTAAGTCAGCAAGTCCAAAAGAACATATCATATAATATCATTTATATGTGGAATCTATAAAAGTGATACTGATGAACTTATTTGCAAAGGAGAAATAGAGACAGACATAGAGAATGGACATATAGTGGGGGAAGAAGAGGTGGGAAGAACTTTGAGATAGGGATTGACATATAATACACTACTATGTATAAAATATATACTGAGAACCTACTGCATAGCACAGAGAACTCTACTCAATGCTCCGTAGTGATCTAAATGGGAAAAAAGAGGGGATGCAGGTATACATATAGCTGATTCCCTATGCTGTAGAGCATAAATTAACACAACATTGTAGACTAACTATACTGCAATAACAATTCATTTAAAAAGTTTTAAAAAGTTAAATAAAAAGATCTCTCTGGATATATGTTCAGAAGTGGAATTGTTGAGTCATATGGTAATTCTATATTTATTTTTTTTTTCAAGAACCTCATACTGTTTTTCATAGTGGTTATACCTTATATCCAAAGAAAACAAAAACACTAATTTGAAAAGATACATGCACCCCAATGTTCAGAGCAGCATTATATACAATAGTCAACATATAGAAGCAGTTTAAGCATTTATCAACAGCTGAATAGATAAAGATGAGATGCACATATACACAATGGAGTACTACTCAGCCATAAAATAGAATGAAATTCTGCTGTTGCAACAACATGGAAGGACCTGGAGGGTATTAGGCTTAAAGAAGTCAGATAGAGAAAGATAAACAATGTTATCATTTACATGTGAAATCTAAAAAATAAAACAAATGACTGCATGTAACAAAATAGAAACAGACTCACAGATGTAGAAAGCAAGTTAGTAGTTATCATTGTGGGGGGGGGGGAGGGACATTATAGAGGTCAAGGATTAAGAAAAACTACTGTGTATAGAAAAATAAGCTATAAGGGTATATTGTACAGAAAGGGAATGCTTCCAATATTTTATAACTTTAAATGGAATATAATTTATAAAAATATAATATTGAATCATTATGTTATACAACTGAAACTGAAACTAATATCATATTACAAATTAACTATATTTGAATAAAGATATTTTTAAAAAATAACACATATTTAAAAAAGGAAATTTCCAACTTGCCTGGGCTAAAGAAACAGCCATGGTGTGGGGGGAGGGGCACTATACTGCTGCCATTGTTTATAGGAAAGCCCCCGACCGGGAATCAGAAGATTGGGAGTTTGCCACATGATCACAGAAAGGCCATTTCTCCTTTGAGACTTGGTTTCTTCATCCATATAATGAGAGGTAAGAGGAGACAATTTTCCATATTTCCTTTTGACTCCAGAAATTCTAACTTTATTTTTTAAAACTTTTTATCTAGTTTTGTGCCTTTAAAATTTGGTGATCACCCATTCCTGGTAAGTAAGGAAGGGCACCATGATTCACACCCCACTCCCACCCCTTTGCAGCATGTAGAAGTAGGATTTCTTGTAATCAGGTTCAGAAACTATTCAGTAGAGGCTAATATCTCACCAAACAAAATGTATGTAGTGGATTCGTCTGATGTAACTTAAATGGGATGTATTCACTGGACTATATGAGAATTGGAAACTTAAATTAAAGTGGGTCAAACCTTTAAAGGGTTTCCCTGGTAGCTCAGCTGGTAAAGAATCCTCCTGCCATGAGGGAGGGTTTCACCCCTGGGTTGGGAAGATCCCCTGGAGAAGGGAAAGCCCACTCCAGTATTTGGCCTTGGAGAATCCCATGAACTTTATAGTCCGTGGGGTCTCAAAGAGTTGGACATGACTGAGTGACTTTCACTTTCAACTTAAAAGTTTAATTCCCTAAAATGTGTGACCATATATATATATATAAGCTTCTCATTACTCTTTTTAATATATTCTAATTGGTAGAAATATTTCTTATTTACTTTCTATAAACTTTTTAGTTTCAACTGGGAAAAAATTTAACAACCTCATTGAGTATCTGGCTGAGACGTGTTTTACAAAAGAATTATAATTCTATTTTTATTAATATCTGAAAAGTGACTTGTTTTTAGAGATTATCAACTGTTTTAAACCAACTCTCTAATTTAAAAAAAAATGACTTCTAGTAATCCATCAATCATGGCCAAGTGTCCATTTGAGAATGTATTTTAAAACTTAGAGAGAAAAACACCCACCGTATAAATAATGGAGGAATAATGGCTGGCTTCTAGGCCACCAAGAGAAATATGAGTGAAATTATATTAAAAACCACATAAAGCTCTAAATCAATGCAGCAGAAAGTCTCTTTATGTTGCCTGCTAACTCCCTTGTTTTTATTTCATTCTCACTACCACAGTTGGTATGTTACACATAGTACATGTGCTATAAAATACCAAGGCCATGTTTTCAGTTTTCAGGCAGTATGAAAAGAAAATTCAAATAAAAATCTAATTTTAGCATCGATGCCAATTACTCCTGTCATTTTGAGGAAGTTCTTTAACTCCATTTGCATTAGAGTTTTAAAAAGTGATTTCTAAGGGCAGTGCCAGCCTTAAAAATTCCTTGGTTCTGTACTTTTTTTTTCTTAGCTCTAAAATAGGAGCCATAATATTTGTACTGTTTCACAGAGTTGATATGAAAATGTAAGGTTTTTTTTTTTCACTCAATAGTGAATATAATTTTGCATCCATGTAATTATTTGCTGAATGCCTATCACCCCAGAAGATGATTAGCTTTGTGATGTGAGGGAGAGTGTCTGTCTTACCCACTGATATATTTCCAGGGGTGTTCCCTGGTGTATCACAGATGCTCGCTTCATAAGACTATTGAGTGAAGCCTCAGCCTTACATGGGTGCTTATACAGGGTATTGACAGCAAGTGAGCCACACCTCCGCTCTGCTTTCTCAGAAGAAAATTTATAGAAACATGTAGCCAAGTCTTCTATCAACTGTTGATGAAACCCAAATTACTTTTCTAGATGAGAAATACCCTAAGTTTGTGCTGCTAAAAGTAGGGCCTGTAGACTAGTCACACCAGTTGATGTGACTAGTTGATACTAGTTAGAAATGCAAATCTTCTTTCCTGGCCCCAGACCTACTGACAGAAATTCTGGAATGGAGGCCAGAAACCTGTACCCCACAAGACATCTAGTAATTCTAATGCATATGAAAGTTTGGGGACAAACAATCATCTTTATGTATCTTTTTTCATATTATGTGCATATCTTTATTTGCCTCAGTTTTTCTTAAAACAGCCCAAAGTTGTTATCCAGCCCTATCTTAGAAAATAATAATAATTATATCAACAACAATGATAAAAGCTTATGTTCTTGAACAGGTAATATGTTCCAAGTCTTGACTGTAGTACGTCTCATACAAATTTATGAGGTAACAATCATTATTCTACTTTATATATATATATGTATTATATATATAACACATATATTATGTATATATGTGTTATATATATACATATATGTGTGTGTGTGTGTGTATATATATATATAAGAAAGTTAAGATTTTATTAGATTTTCCTGTCACCACTAGTTTCAAATCTCAGGAGCCTAGTGCCAGAGCTGGGCTCTAGATGACATAGAATCAATGCCAATTTCCCAGCTGAAAGGAGACCCTTATAAGTTGGATTCCAGGAAAATAATAAGGGACACTTCTGAACAAGTCCATACAACTGACTTGACTCCACATTCAGATAAAGAGTGAAGCACCTTCCCAGGGGATGGTCATAGGATGTCTAATGTGGAGGTCAGATTTTTCCTTAGGGATGATCTTGGGATCTTTCCTCATGCAAGGGTAAAATTGTTTCCTGTTGTCCACCCTGAATATTCATTGGAAGGACTGATACTGAAAGGGAAGCTCCAATACTTTGGCCATCTGATGCAAAGAGCCAACTCATTAGAAAAGACCCTGATGCTGGGAAAGATTGAGGGCAGGAGAAGGGGATGACAGAAGACAAGATGGTTGGATGGCATCAACAATGGACATGAGTTTGAACAGGCTCCAGGAGATGGTGAAGCCTGGCATGCTGCAGTCCATGGGGTCACAAAGAGTCAGACACAACTGAGCAACTGAACAACAACAAAAAAGCTTCAGGGAGTGCCAAAAAGTATGATGATTTTCAGTTTGGCAGAGTTGATACTGATCAGTCATTTCTAGAAATACTGAGACATGGTATCCTTTGCTTATTGAGCTTTATTTTCTCCCTCATCAACTTCAAAAGAGACCCAAGAAAATGGAAGAGAGGAATAAAATTGAGGTGGGATGTGGGAAAGGAGGGGGAGGGAAGAATATGTAAATTGAGAAGGGAGGTCTGATGACGATGCTTTATCCTTGGTGGACCTTTGATACTGGTGTAAGAAGTGGAACCCTGGATGGTCAGGAGTGGTGAGAGGGACTGGTCCTGCCTGGTCAGAGGGTCGGGGCAGAGAGAGTGACGCAGAGGTGCCAATGGCTGCCCAGTTCTGTGCGAGCCTGCAGAGATCTTGCCTATTCTACTGGCTAGAAGTTGAGTGCTAAATGGCATCTGAAGAACAGGCAAGGAAGGAGCCACTGGACAATGCTCAGAGGCAGCAGCTGATGGCATTCCCCGAGAGAAGTGTGTTCATGGAGATGCTGCCATGGACTTCCTCAGAGAGTTCTCCTCTGGAACCTGCCTTTACAAACACCATCCAGGGTGGTCTCCTGTAGGGTTCCTGCCCACAGCAGTCAGAAAGCCTAGAGAACTACCACTGACTGAGAGCCCACAATGGGAGGCATTTTGCTACTCCCTTGACAGGTCCAAATCCAGTTGAGCCTCCCCAGATATCAACAGGTAGGTTGTATTTTACCCTCCTTTCTACATACAAGAACACTGAAGTTCAGAGATTACTTAACTTGTCTAAGATCACCAGCTGGTAAGTACAGAACTCCTCAGCTTTCTCTAATTTTTTCCTATGGGACATTATCTTTTAAAATGATGGGCGAGAGAGAAGAGAGTGGGAAACAGGAAGTATTTTTTTAGGAAATACTACTACTTCCCTCAGGTTAAATAGAAAACTCATCCTATGGGACATTGTTTTTTAAGATTTTTTAAAAATTTTAATTGGAGGCTAATTGCCTTATAATATTGTGGTGGCTTTTGCCACACATTCACATGAATCAGCCATGGGTGTACATGTGTTCCCCATCCTGAACCTCCTTCCCACCTCCCTCGCCATCCCATCCCTCAGGGTCATCCCAGTGCACCAGCCCTGAGCACCCTGTCTCATGCATCAAACCTGGACTGGTGATCTATTTCACATGTGATAATATATATGTTTCAATGCTATTCTCTCAAATCATCCCACCCTCGTCTTCTCCCACAGAGTCCAAAAGTCTGTTCTTTACATCTGTGTCTCTTTTGCTGTCTCGCATATAGGGTCATCGTTACCATCTTTCTAAATTCAATATATATGTGTTAATATACTGTATTGGTGTTTTTCTTTCTGACTTACTTCTCTCGCTCCAGTTTCATCCACCTCATTAGAACTGATTCAAATGCATTCTTTTTAATAGTTGAGTAATATTCTATTGTGTATATGTACCACAGCTTTCTTATCCATTTGTCTGCCAGTGGATATCTAGGTTGCTTCCATGTCCTGGCGATTGTAAACAGTGCTGCGTTGAACATTGGGGTACAAATGTCTCTTTCAATTCTGGTTTCTTCAGTGTGTATGCCCAGCAGTGGGATTGCTGGGTCGTATGGCAGTTCTATTTCCAGTTCTTTAAGGAATCTCCACACTGTTCTCCATAGTGGCTGTACTAGTTTGCATTCCCATCAACAGTGTGAGAGGGTTCCTTTTTCTCCGTACCCTCTCCAGCATTTATTGCTTGTAAACTTCTTGATAGCAACCATTTTGACCAGCATGACTTTTGGATAGCAGCCATCCTGACTGGCGTGTAATGGTACCTCATTGTGGTTTTGATTTGCATTTCTCTGATAATGAGTGATGTTGAGCATCTTTTCATGTGTTTGTTAGCCATCTGAATGTCTTCTTTGGAGAAATGTCTGTTTAGTTCTTTGGCCCATTTTTTATTGGGTCACTTATTTTTCTGGAATTGAGTTGCAGGAGTTGCTTGTATATTTTTGAGATTAATTCTATGTCAGTTGCTTCATTTGCTATTATTTTCTCCCATTCTTAGGGCTGCCTTTTCACCTTGCTTATAGTTTCCTTCGTTGGGCAAAAGCTTTTAAGTTCAATTAGGTCCCATTTGTTTATTTTTGCTTTTATTTCCATTACTCTGGGAGGTGGGTCATAGAGGATCTTGCTATGATTTATGTCAGAGAGTGTTTTGCCTATGTTTTCCTCTAGGAGTTTTATAGTTTCTGGTCTTACATTTAGATCTTTAATCCATTTTGAGTTTATTTTTGTGTATGGTGTTAGAAAGTGTTCTAGTTTCACTCTTTTACAAGTGGTTGACCAGTTACCCAGCATCACTTGTTAAAGAGATCGTCTTTTCTCCACTGTATACTCTTGCCTCCTTTGTCAAAGATAAGGTGTCCATAGGTGCATGGATTTATCTCTGGCCTTTCTATTTTGTTCCATTGATCTATGTTTCTGTCTTTGTGCCCGCACCATACTGTCTTGATGACTGTGGCTTTGTAGTATAGCCTGAAGTCAGGCAGGATGATTCCTCCAGTTCCATTCTTCTTTTTCAAGATTGCTTTGGCTATTTGAGGTTTTTTGTAATTCCATACAAATTGTGAAATAATTTGTTCTAGTTCTCTGAAAAATACCATTGGTAGTTTGATAGGGATTGCAGTGAATCTATAGGTTGTTTTGAGTAGTATACTCATTTTCACTATATTGATTCTTCTGACCCATGAACATGGTATATTTCTCCATCTATTTGTGTCATCTTTTATTTCTTTCATCAGTGTTTTATAGTTTTTTATATATAGGTCTTTTGGTTTTTTTAGGTAGATTTATTCCTAAGCATTTTATTCTTTTCATTGCAATGGTGAATGGAATTGTTTCCTCAATTTCTCTTTCTGTTTTCTCATTGTTACTGTATAAGAATGCAAGGGATTTCTGTGTGTTAATTTTATATCCTGCAACTTTACTATATTCATTGATTAGCTCTAGTAGTTTTTTGGTGGCGTCTTTAGGGTTTTCTATGTAAAGTATCATGTCATCTGCAAACAGTGAGAGTTTTATTCCTTCTTTTCCAATCTGGATTCCTTTTATTTCTTTTTCTTCTCTGATTGCTGTGGCTAAAACTTCCAAAACTATGTTGAATAGTGGTGGTGAGAGTGGGCATCCTTGCCTTGTTCCTGACTTTAGGGGAAATGCTTTCAATTTTTCACCAATGAAGATGAAGATAATGTTTTCTGTGTGTCTATCATATATGGCCTTTATTATGTTGAAGTATGTTCCTTCTATATCTGCTTTCTGGGGGGTTTATATCATAACTGGATGTTGAATTTTGTCAAAGGTTTTCTCTGCATCTATTGAGATAATCATTTTTATCTTTCAATTAGTTAATGTGGTGTATCATATTGATTGATTTGTGAATATTGATGAATCCCTGCATCCCTGGATAAAGCCCACTTGGTCACGATGTATGATCTTTTTAATATGTTGTTGGATTCTGTTTGCTAGAATTTTGGTAAGGACTTTTGCATCTATGTTCGTCAGTGATATTGCCCTGTAGTTTTCTTTTTTGTGGCATCTTTGTCTGGTTTTGGTATTAGGGTGGTGGTGGCCTCATAGAATGAGTTTGGAAGTTTACCTTCCTCTGCAATTTTCTGGAAGAGTTTGAGTAGGATAGGTGTTAGCTCTTGTCTAAATTTTTGGTAGAATTCAGCTTAAAGTCATCTGGTCCTGGGCTTTTTTTTGTTGGAAGATTTCTGATTATGGTTTTGATTTTTGTGCTTTTGATGGGTCTGTTAAGATTTTCTATTTCTTCCTGGTTCAGTTTTGGAAAGTTATACTTCTCTAAGAATTTGTCCATTTCTTCCAAGTTGTTGATCTTATTGCACATAGTTGCTGATAGTAGTCTCTTTTTTTTTTTTTGATAGTAGTCTCTTATGATCCTTTGTATTTCTGTGTTGTCTGTTGTGATTTCTCCATTTTCGTTTCTAATTTTGTTGATTTGATTCTTCTCCCCTTTTTTCTTGATGAGACTGGCTAATGGTTTATCTATTTTATTTATCTTCTCAAAGAACCATCTTTTAGCTTTGTTGATTTTGGCTATGGTCTCCTTTGTTTCTTTTGTATTTATTTCTGCCCTAATTTTTATTATTTCTTTCTTTCTACTAACCCTGGAGTGCTTCATTTCTTCTTTTTTTAGTTGCTTTAGGGGACATTGTCTCTTAAAATGATGGGAGAGAGAAGAGAGTGGGAAGCAGGAAGCATTTTTTAGGAAATACTACTACTTCCCTCAAGCTAATTAGGAAACTCTTCCTTGAGATTAGACCTCTCCAGTTATTTGAGTTATTGCTCTTTTAAGTGATCTTTTCAGAACTTGATTAAGTGCATGGTTGGAAATAATCCAAAAGTAGCCTATAGGGACATCCCTGGAGGTTCAGTGGTTAAGACTCCATGCTTCCAATGCAGGGGGCATGAGTTCAATCACTGGTCAGGGAACTAAGATCCCATGTAATGTGCAGCATGGCCTAAAAAAAATTAGCCTATAAATTTAAACTATATATATATATATATATATATATATATGGTTTATAGGCTAATTATATATATATAAACAATATATATATTATATATATAAAACAATATATATAATAGATATATAAAACAATTTATATAATATATATAAAACAATATATATAACTATATATATATATAAAACATATATATATAACATAATTTTACATTTAAATATGTATGAGTATCACATATATTTTTTCACTTGTTTATAAAACTGAGAAGTGCATCAGTTCAGGGGTGAAAATGAGATTATGCTAAAAATCTTTCTTTACCTTTCCTAGTCACATATTGATACCACCATGGGCCCCCTGAAGACTAGCTTCAGTTACTGTAAAGAGTCTTCAAGGGTGTCTCATGTGGGCTCACTATTAAGTCTTCTTATCGACCATATGGTATCCAGTGTTTCTTCTTTTCTGCTCCCAGTGATGTCAGCTACAGGTCCTCTCAGCACTACAAGCAGACTTGCTTGAGTTGGGTTCACAATTCTCACAGCTACCTGTGCCCCATGTGGTGCTCTCAGAACTGCCATTGCTGCTGGCAATAATTCCTCTGTCATGGATCGGGTTGACCATTGCCAGGAAGCCTGGATAGGCTTCCCTGGAGGCTCAGAAGTAAATAATCCACCTGCAATGCAGGAGCCACAGGTTCTGTCCCTGCGTTAGGAAGATCCCATGGAGGAGGAAATGGCAACCCACTCCACTATTCTTGCCTGGAGCTTCTCATGGACAGAGGAGTCTGGTGGGCTACAGTACATAGAGTTGAAAAGAATTGGACATGACGGAAGCGATTTAACACACATGCACGAAGTGACTTAGCACAAGTACAGGAATCCTGGACATGCCTGTGTTTGGCCACCAGGAGCATTTTTAGAAGACCAAGCCCACGGCTAACATTTGTCTCAGGAGCACCTCATGCTTCCACCAAAGGAGACATTATTCTTGCATGGATTTTTCCACCATCTTGCCACATCTGCCCAGACATGTCTAAGATCAATAAAGTATACTGAGTAAATTCAGACTGGAACACACCTGCGCACACGCACACACACACACACACACACACACACCACATTTCATATATAAGTGGTCCAGTATTGTTGGAAAGCTTTAAGAAAAAAGTAAGGTGATATAAAATATGAGGTAGTACAACTGTATTTTTCAATCACACAATTATACTAACTTATCCTCAACACTGAGAGACTTGGCCAAGATTTAAGACAATGAAGAAATACTATTAGAATAAGACAAATAAAATTCATAGAAAGAACATGTTCAAAGGATATGTACTTTCACTCCTCTTATAATATTCAAAGGATATGTACTTTCACTCCTCTTATAATATTCAAAGGATATGTACTTTCACTCCTCCTCCCACAGTGGGAATGAAACATGTTGTTTCTATAAAAATGGGATACCTATGTCCTTTGTTTACTGTTATTAGATACTATGATCAAAGTGTCCTAGAATATCCAAATACCCAGTGGGCCAAGCCAGCCTTGACTATAGGCTCCCTAATACTTATGATTTCAATGACAAATAAACCATGAAAGGTCCAGTATTCCACATTGATACACTGAGTCTTGAGTTGTGAATGCCATTTCTGAATTCTGATGAGCTGGACAGAACCATATAGAAGTCTCCATTTCCCTAAACTAATAAAACATAAACATTATGCTAAGTAAAAGAAGCCAGATACAAAAGGCCACATATGTGTAATTCCATTTATATGAAACGTCCAGAATAGGCAAATTCAAAGGGACATAAACTAGATGAGTGATTACCATGGGCTGAGGGAAGGAAAATTAGAAAGTGACTGCTGGCAAGCAAGAGGTTTCATTATGAGGGTGATGCAAATGTTCTAGAATTAGATGATGATGATGGTTCTTCAACATAGTAAATATACGAAAACCACTGCATTGTACACTTTCAAATGATGAATTTTATGTTATGTGAATTATTCTGGATAAAATTTAAAAAATAAAAAGTTTTGTTTTAAAGCAGGCCACAAAGTCTATTTTGTTTTCTTTACTCTGACCCCCATTCTGAAGCCAAACTCAGTTTTATCACTATAGTGGAAGGAAAGGCTAGAATTATGTTTTTCTGCTGGTAACAGAGAAAACTAAAATCAGAAAGAAAATAAACACCAACAATGAAAAGAAAGTGGAAGGACTTCCCTGGTGGCACAGTGGCTAAGATGCTCAATGTAGGGAGTTCGATCCCTTGTCAGGGAACTAGATCCCATGGACTAAGATTAAAGATACCACATGTTGCAACTAAGACCCAGTGCAGCTAAATAAATATTTTTTAACAAGTGAAATTAAAAAAGAGTTTTTTTACTTCTAGTGTTCACAAACAAGTTGGCCTGAGCCAGGCAGGAGCAGAAGTCTTTGGTTACCAAGCTTGAAGAAGAGGAAACATGAAAGGAGAGAGAGCCAGAATGAAAGCAAGAGCCCAAGATCCTGCATTCTCCCATAAGGAAGCAGTTTGGCCTGCAGCAGCAAGAACCAAACAGAAGGTGAGGGTATTTCTGGTGATGCTTGTCCCCTGGAAGATATCTTCCACTCAGCACCTTGGGAGCAGATAGACCCAAATCATAATTGTTCTTCTTTAGGGGAGAAATGTGGTGTTGCGAGTTCCTTGGACTTCAAGGAGATCAAACCAATCAATCATAAAGGAAATCAACCCTGAATATTCACTGAAAGGACTGATGCTGAAGTTGAAGCTCCAATACGTTGGCCACCTGATGCGAAGAGCCAACTCATTGGAAAAGACCCTGATGCTGGGAAAGATTGAAGGTAGGAAGAGAACGGGATGACAGAGGATGAGATGATTGGATGGCATCATCAATTCAATGGACATGAGTTTGAGCATGCTCTGGGAGATGGTAAAGGGCAGAGAAGTCTGGCATGCTGCAGTCCATGGGGTCACAAAGAGTCAGACATGACTGAGCGACTAAACAGCAACAAGGGGAAGATTGGGCTTCCTTGCTGGTGCTAGTGGTAAAGAACTCACCTGCTAATGTGGGAAATGTAAGAGACACAGGTTCAAACCCTGGTTGAGAAGATTCCCTTAAGAAGGAAATGGCAATCCACTCCATTATTCTTGTCTGGGAAATCCCATGGATGGAGGAGCCTGCTGGGCTAAAGTCCATAGGGTTGCAAAGAGTTGCATACCACTGAAGCAATTTAGTACACAGGGAAGGATTAAAGGAAGATGGTAGAGATCACTCCCCTTTCTCAAGTGTCGAAATGCTAACTGTAGGTAAAATGAAACAACTGACAGTAAAAAAGAAAAGAAAAGAAAAAAAAGAGGTAAAGAAACTGAGATACAAACAAGACTCACCTCAGTATTTTCCCTTATCTTCTAATCTTTTTCAGAATTCAAGTGGCTGCCACACTGGCCTCCTCATATTGGGAAGTGTGTCTGAACAATCCAAGAAAGTTTCATGTTTTGAGTAAAAGTGTAGATCCTAAGGGAACCTGAGAGAATTCAGTTTAAACAACATAGAAGAGAAAATATGTAACAAATCTCCACCCATGATTCCTCCACTAAATAAAATCTTCCCACGTTGGAGGAAAATGTAGAAGTGGAAGTCAAAGGAGAAATTAGATGCTGGTTGGTCTCTGAAAAGGACCCTAGGCTTCACTCCTTCCCCTTTCGAGAAATATTGAGGTGGTGATAGCAGAGTCTTCTGAATGGATTTTGAAAACCTAGAGAAGAAACCTGTTTTCCATTGCATAAACTTACTTCAAAAGAAGTCCTAGGTCTCTCCTGAAGAAATAGCTTCCTCCTATGTCTAAGTAGTGTAGGGGAGCAAAATTTTCTACTCCAAAATGTGTTTCTTTGGGTTGTTAAGATCCAAGACTCAGGGAAAACCTTCAACCTTCCTCCCTAACTGCCAAAAAGAATTTAGATGGAAGGCCTGTTCCCTGAGTAGAGCTCTCAGCAGAGACATCTGCAAAGAATATGGGGTAGGTATGGTAAGCATGGGCCTATAGATTACAGCCCATTCTGTGTCCCACTGTCCTTGCATGGCCCACTAAATATTTATCAAACCTTTTTATCTTCCCAGGTGGCTCAGTGGTAAAGAATTGGCCTGCCAATGCAGGAGATGCAAAAGATAAGGGTTCAATCCCAAGGTCAGGAAGATCCCCTGGAGGAGAAAATGGCAACCCACTCCAGTATTCTTGCCTGCAGAGTCCCATGGACAGAGGAGCCTGGTGGGCTCTAGTCCACAAAGATGCGAAAAGCCAGATATGACTTAGCGACTGAGCATGCACACACATCAAACCTTTGCTTTTCCATGTCCACATGAATTTCATTCCTCCCCTGTGAAGTCCCAAACCACTACCCCCAGCATCATCTTTGGTCTTTAGCTGAAAATTGGATTTGGGAGCTTTGGCCATTTTAGTGAGTTACTCATTTTCCTGGGTCTTCCCCATGTACATGTATTATGAATCTTTTTTTTTTTTCTTCTGTTAATCTGTCTATATCAACTTAATTCTTAGACCACTGGAAGAACCTAGGGAACCTAGGGAAATTTTTTCATCCCTGGTAGTAGTTAGGGTCTTAGCTTCATTGGGCCCCACACCTGAATATGGCTTCAATGAAGTAGGTTGATTTTTAGAGCTGCACAAATGTGCTCACAGAGCAAGTAGAAGAAGTCAAACCTAATGAAGAAGGACCTGTGTAGATGGGAAGTAAAGGACCAGAGGCACAAATGCCATCTCAGAGAGGCCAGCCTTCCACAGATGGTCAGTGCTCAGTCATCTCACTCATACACACTACCAGCAGCACTGATTACAGCTTGTCAGCCCCTTCTTCTTGAGGCTCTTTCTTCACTGGGCTTCTCATTTTCCACATCTCCTGTTCTTCTCCTACCTTGCTGCATGTATGCATGCTCAACTGCTTCAGCCGCATTCGACCCTTTGGGGCCCCATGGACTATATAGCCTGCCAGGCTCCTCTATCTATGGGATTTTACTGGCAAGGATACTGAAGAGGGTTGCCATGCCCTCCCCTAGTAGATCTTTCTGACCCAGGGATTGAACTCATGTCTACTGCGTTTCCTGCATTGCAGGCAGATTCTTTACTGCAAAGCCACCTGGGAAGCCCATCCTACCTCTAACCACCTCTTAGTCTTTATTGAAAATCCTTTTCTATTCTCTCTGGAAAGCCCAGGGCTCAGCCTTACCTTCTCTTCCCTTTCTATTTGCAGATCTATAGTTAATTCTGAGTACTCATCCATTTCTATGGCTCAGACATCACTATATCAGAAAGCCCTGTCTTGACTAACCTATGGGAAATAATGGCCCCTGTCTAGGATTTCCAGTTCCCTTACACCCCATTGCAAGGGGCGCAGGTTCGATTCCTCATCAGGGAATCCCAGGTACCATGGGTTTGCTCCCAAAAAAGAATGAATCACAAAACATGCAAAACAGCTTTTACTGCACTCAGTAAAAGCCAAAAGATCTTTTAAATGACCCCCAAGAAATAGCCTCTAGACACCCCTGCTTGCTTGTCTCTAGTGCTTTCACGCTCCTGCTTCCTGTTCTAGAGTCTAACCATTTTGTTGGTCTAAGAATTCACACTGAAGCCCCTAGTTTGGCTTCTCTTCCAGGAGCTGTCTCCCTGCTGGATCCCCAAGCTTACTCTATCATGGACTCTCTGTCATTGAATTAAAGACCCCCACACTAAGTTCTCTAAGTCTCAGCTGTCACCCAGGGCTCCGCTTTTCCTTCCCAACTATATTACTCTACAGCACATTCCTCACCACTGAAGGTCTCCAATGAGGCAGGATTTTTGGCAGCTGTGTCCACTTTGTGTCTTTGATGGCCATGGAGTGGACACCTGATACTGAACAAATGTGAATTCAACGTAGCAAATGCCTCTTAGAGCCATCCTATTTTCTCATTCCCACTGTTCTGCCTGGGTCTACTCATCTTCATAGCTTTTCAGGACTCTTCCCATGACTTTAAATGATCTTAAGTGGTCTTCCCACTTTCAGTCTCTGTTTGCTTAAATCCATTTTTCACTTTTATCTAATTTTATACTGATACCACAGTTATCTTCCTGTTATACACATCTGAAATGTCACTTGCCTCATCACAGAACTTCAAAAGCCCCCACTGCCCACAGTCAAATTGTATTTCTTACTTTGGGGTTCACAGTCCTTTATCACTTTGCCTCTTATTCCCTTAACAAAAAATTCCCCCAGTAATATCCTGTTCCAGACACATCAAAGTGCTCACTAGTCTTTGAAAATATCATACATGATCACATTTGTTGTATTCTCTACCCATTGAATTGTTCAGTACAAAGGCACTCCTCAAAGGACTTTTATGGGACAGTATTTGAAGAAAAAGAAAACAAAAAGAAAACTACAAAGAAGTCTACTGATCTTAGGAGAAATGAGAACTAACCCATCTATGGAGCCAGGATTGGGGGAAAAAACATGGAAAAGAATAGGAAACAAGCTAAGAACATGTTGGCTACAACAGTACTAATACTGAATGAATGTTTGTTGGCTGGAAAATTTTTAATTTTATTTGGGATTATAATAATTACTTATTTTTGCACCTTGTTTCAAAAGGCTTAAAATTTTAATAATACATGGAGTGTCTTAAATGGAACATATTCTGGACCAGTTACTAGGCTAAGGTGTTTTGCATTAACTTAACACTCTCAACATTATATGGAAGGTGATAAAATGAGGTTTAAATTATTTGCTCAACATAACAGCTAATAATGGGAAAATCAGTTTTTGGACCCATAAAATCTAAATACATGTTTCATGATCTTTTTATCACATCACATGACACCCTTGAAATTTGGAGGCATGTCCCAAGTAGATTCTTTTTCTGCTTCGACCACAGTTCCTTTTCTTCCCTTTCTTCTCTGGCAAAGCCATCATCTCCATGGCTTCCAGAGTAGCATACTTAATAGTACAATAATATATTATATCACAAAGTATAGAGCAACAAACCAGACAGCTACTATTTTATTACACAAACAGTTACACTGGAATTTATCCTAAAAGGAGAAACTTTCTTGTCTTTACTGGGGTTGGCTTCAGTGGGTTGCCTTCAGTTGTCCTCTTTTAGCAGGAAGAAATAATAGCTCTTCTTCATTAAATTCATAACACCTAAATTTTAAAGCAGAAATGCTAAAATGTATACCCAGTGGCATAATTTGCATTTAGGGGACAAGCTATAGTGAAGCTAAGTGAATAAGCTTTGAAGTCAGAGTGCCTGGGTTCAAATTCCAGCTATGCTATGAACCTGCTACGAGACCAAGAGCAACTTCTTGAATTTCTTCTAAGTCTCGGTTTCCCCATTTACAAATTAGGGCCAATAACAGTGCTTATCTGAGATTCAGACATGTCTGACTATGCTTCTTGAACTGGTATTATTGTTCCAAGGAATCTATAGGAATAAAAAACAGCCCACAATACTCCTTCACAATAAAGGAAGGAGTCAGGTGGACAAGATTTAGTCACTGATTGGGGCATCCTGAAAACGAGTTAGTTACAAACTTGGATTCATCTTCTGATTCAATGTTCTCACAACTCCCCTAGAGCCAGTCGAGCTGTGATTGCTGGGAAGGGAAGGCAGGCTGTGTGGAGAATCTATAAGTGTGTTCTCAAATCACTATGAGACACTGAGGCACAAGCAGTGTTCATATTCCACTAACCAAGAGTAGAATTGTGAAAAGAAAAGAATGGTCTTCCAGCAGTGTCACAGGATACTATATAGCTTTATGCCCAAAAGACCATCAGCAAGTAGATTAAATGCCCATGAGGAGAGCAGCATCTGGTAGGTCTAGGATACCCAATGAGGGGAAATGAGACTGATATATAAACACATCTTAAGTAGGAAGAAACTAAGAAAAATGAGACACTCTCTGGGGGACTCCTAGGATGCACTCTCAGGACTTTACAGGGAGTTGGAGATCCTCAAATAGCAGGGACATGAATGGTGAAGGATTATTGTGTTATAGCCATGGAAACTTAGTCTAAGAAACTCTGAAACAACTACAATATGAAAGCCTAAGCTAGCCCAGGTGGTTGTAGATTGCAAAAAAATGGCCATAAATTCTTTCCATCCATTTGCAATAGGACACTGAAGCTCTCCCATGAAAGGTGGAGCTTAGGGCTTCCCTGGTGGCTCAGTGGTAAAGAATCTACCTGCCATTGCAGAAGACACTGGTTTGATCCCTGGCCCAGGAAGATCCAACATGCCATGGAGCAACTGAGCTGGTACACCACAATTATTGAGCCTGTGCTCTAGAGCCCAGCAACTGCAACTATTGCCCCCACATGCTGCAACTGCTGAAGCCACATGCTCTGGAGCCTGTGCCGCAGTGAGAAGTCCTCACATTGCAACTGGAGAGCAGCCCCTTCTTGCTGTACCTAGATAAAAGCCCGAACAAAGCAATGAAGACCAAGCGCAGCCAAAAATAAATGAGTAAATACACAAAATTATATTTTTAAAAGGTGTAGTTTAGTTTCTCTGTTCGAGTCTAGAGTCGGCCACGGTACTTACTTTGGCCACTGTCACATCAGCAAACATGATGAAGGGAACTAAAAAGTGTTTTCAGTGCAAGTAGCCCTGTTACACTGCTCCTGAGACTCCTACAGCCTAGGCTAGCTCAGTTACCTTCTTTGTCCCCACCAATGGCCAACAGGCAACTGAAAGTGTGAGTGAGGTCACTGGCTTCCAACTGACCACAAAGTGTGATTGACTCTAGCTAATATCAAATGGAGCAAAAATGAGCTGTCCCAACTGAAGTCATTCTAGCTGACACATTGAGTTGTGAGATAAAAAAGGGTTGTTTTAAACCACTTAATTTGGTGTTGGTTAGTCAAACTCAAGGTTATACTGATTGACATTCACAGATCTGTCCACTCATTCATCCACTTATCAGTCCATCCATCTACTTATTTCTTATTCACCTTTTCCCCAAAAGAAACATGATCATTTACAGAAAAGGACTAACTATTCAATAACATTAATATGATAGAAATATTAGGAGATAGTAAAAGCATATATGTCAATCATAAAGTCTAACAGGATTTCTGTTGCTTATTGTTACACTGAACTCTAAACTTCCTGTAATCTAAACAAAAAGTTAAAATATGTGAGTAACACAAAGAAAGGTCAACCACAAATTTCCCATTATATGATAAGACTTTATTATAAGTTTCCTAATGTTTATGGCTTTGTGAGTTAGATGTTGCTATTCTTATTTTATGCATAAGGAACTTATTTGAGATATTTCTCTACTCAGCTAATATGTAGAGAGCTAAGATTTAAATTGAGGACTGAGTCTAAAATACATGCCCTTTCCAACTCAAGACACAAGACTTTTTCTAACGCTTTTATATAGGGAAAGTGAAAGTGAACGTGTTATTCACTGAGTTGTGATGCTCTTTGTGACCCCATGGACTGTATCCCACTAGGCTCCTCTGTACATGGAATTCTTCAGGCAAGAATACTGGATTGGATAGGCCATTCCCTGTCCAAGAGATCTTTCTGACCCAGGGATCAAACCCAGATCTCTTGCATTGCAGGTAGATTCTTTATTGTCTGTGGAAGATACTCTACATCTCTTAAGTATCTCTCTTCTTCATAATATTAACTACCAGCTTAGTTCAAGATCTCATCATTTCCTACATATACTGTTGGGTTCAGTTTGTAACCAGTTTCTCTCAATCTAGTCTTATCCGCTCCTACCTGTCTTCTACAGTTTTGTAGGACCGACTTTTCTAAAACTCAGGTATGATTGTGCCAGGATCCTAAATAAAGCTTCTGAGTGGCTCTTCATTATCTTAAAGATCACAGTCCTCTATCCACATATGGAGTCTCATTTACCACCATCACCACTAGGCTTCTTCCATTTTCTTTCTTTTCTTAATTGGAGGATAATTGCTTTACAATGTTGTGGTGGTCTCTGCTGTACATCAACATGAACCAGTTCTAATTATATACATGAGACTCTTGAGAGTCCCTTGGACTGCAAGGAGATCAAACCAGTCTATCCTAAAGGAAATCAACCCTGAATATTCATTGGAAGAAATAATGCTGCAGCTCCAACCTTTTGGCCACCTGATGCAAAGAGCTGACTCACTGAAAAAGACCCTGATGCTGGGAAAGATTGAGGGCAAGAGGAGAAGGGGGCAATAGAGGATAAGATGGTTGGATGACATCACCGACAATGCACATGAGTCTGAGCAAGCTCCAGAAGACAGTGAAGGACAGGAAACCTGCAGTTCATGGAGTCGCAGAGTCAGACACCACTTAGTGACTGAACAACAATATCCCCTCTCTCTTGAGCCTCCTTCCTCCTTTCCACCCCTCCTAGGTCATCTCAGAGTGCCAGGCTGGGTTCCTTGTGTTATATAGCAGCGGCACCAGTTGTCTATTTTACACACGATAATGTGTATATGTAAATGCTACTTTCTCAATTCACTTACCAAACCTGAAGCAGTCACCAATCAATTTATTCATGCTGGGCATTCCTAATTCCTTTTATTACTTCTCACTGCTCCCTTCCCACTCAAGTCTTTCCAGTTAATACTGCTTCTTCAAGATAGTGCAAACATTTCTGTGATTCCTAGACTGAATTTGTGCGTTTATTAAAACTCACACTATTGGCTCAGTCGGTAAAGAATTTGCCTGCAAAGTAGGAGACCCAGGTTTGATGCCCAGGTTGGGAAAATCCCCTGGAAAAGGAAATGGCAATCCACTCCAGTATTCCTGCCTGGAGAATTCCATGGACAGAGGGGCTTGGCAAGCTATAGACTATGGGTTCTCAAAGAGTCGGACACTACTGAGTGACTAATATCACTTTTATATACCGTGTCATATTTTCTTATTTATCAGGTTGTCCCTCTCACTCAGTCCAGTGTCTGGCACATAGATTCATTCAGTAAATATTTGTTGAGAAAAAGAATAATTGCCTTCAACAACAGTATTCCCCAAAATACAGAAGCTATTTTGCATAGCTGATTTGAAGAATAACCTCCAATTCCTCTGTAAACTCTGGGCTGAATTACATTAAATAAGAAAGTGACCTTATTGATTCAACTATGTCGCCTTTCAAGAGCAAATACAAGAAGGATACACTTTTGAAGGAAGGAGGGAAGGGAAGAAGAAAGGATTACTGAATTAGAATCTTTCAGCTTTGGTCACTTTGACCTGCTTCTCCAGAACACATCACACCACCTTAGCTCCTTCATGACCATCATGCCTTCAAATGCTGCAAACCTACTTCTCCCACTAATACCATTCCCTTAGGGTCCCCAAGGTCACACTTCCCATTCAAGGCCACTAGTGCAGCAGCAGAAGCCATTCCCTCTACTGAGGCACCACAGAGAATTGTGGGAGAAAAACAGAGACTCCTGGGGCATTCAGATAATTTGGGGAGAGAATGGAGCACTGCGGAAGAGAACAGAGCATTCTGAGGAGAATGGAGAATCCTGGGAGAGAAAAGAGAAATGTGGGAGAACAGGGAGGGCTGTGGCAGAGCATAGAAGATTGTGGGGGAACACAGAGGAGTGTAGGTACACACAAAGCATTGTGGGAGAAAGAAATGTGGATGAGAACAGAAAATTGGGAGAGAGGGAATTACTGAAAGGAAGATATGTGGGGAGAGAGAATTCACAGCTGCTCGTCTACCAGCCGTTCCCACAGGGTCCACCACACAGACACTTCCGGCAACCCTCTCAAGTCTGTCTGAGTCAAGCCCCTCCACCAAAACCTCACCACCTTTGCTCCTTCGTGACCCTCCCCCTCCTGCCCCACTCCTGCTAGGACCACACACAGTTGTAGTTGAGACATGAAATTATGGGAAAAAATAGAGGCTTTACAGATAGAGAGAATTTGGGGAGAGAACAGAGATTTGTGGGAGAGAACAAAGAATTGTGGATAAGAACAAAGAATAATAGAAGAAGGGAGGTTTTGAGAAGAGACAAGGAATTGTCCTAGATACAGATAAGTGAACTGTAATGTTTCATTTGGTCTATACGGTAGGAGCCATATCCCCTCAACTATGGCTATGCCTACCCCTACATTCCCTCTGGACCATGCTCCCTCCTGCTCTTAAATCCACTCTTCTGGTCACTGCCAGTCATGCCCCGGATGTTTATTCATGGCTATGTCCAAATTCCTTCTCCCCTATGTATCATGCTTCTCCTTTCCAAGTCAATCTTCTGTACTCTACCTTGATCCTACTACAACCTCCCAGACAAAGGTGTTCTTGTTCCTTCCAGGATGCTCCCTACCTCCTTGTCCTCTGAATTCAGCTGTGGCCATACCCAGACCCTTGGGCCTTACTCTTTGTGCTCCATTGTAATCATGCTCCCTCTAACCCACCGCAACCATTCCACAAGGCCACACTTCCGCTTATTGAGTCTACTCTGTTCTAATCTTGTCTTCTCCCTCACCCACCATTCCTTTCCTCCCAAGGCCACTCTCCTTGTTAGCCCCTGTTTTAGTCCATGGTCTCTCCTCTCCCACCATAACAATACTATGTTCACTCAGTCTCGTAGTGCTCCTCTCAATCAGCGTGCCCCTTCCCTAGTCTCTACCAAACTCCTCCTGTAGGTAGAGGAGCCTCCAGGTCTCTTTAGAAACCCACTCAAATCAGAACTTAGGTCCAGTGGCATTCATAGAGTTAGTTGAGGCCTGTGGACCCATGATCCTTGCCTAAAAGATGACTTTCTTTAGATTTCTCCCAGCTTCAAATATTGCCACTTGATCAATGATTTATCTGTCAGTGGGGAAAATGGTGGATGAGTTATGGGCTGTATTTTAGTCAGCAATATTTCATATCCATGAAAATCATGTTCCTTGCAGGCAAGTTTCATGTTCCCTAACCCATCTGTTTTCATTCCAGCTCTGTAGTGGACCTTAAGGGCTTCTCTGGTAGCTCAGCTGGTAAAGAATCTGCCTGCAATGCAGGAGACCCCAGTTCAATTCCTGGGTTGGGAAGATCCCCTGAAGAAGGAATAGGCTACTCACTCCAGTATTCTTGGGCTTCCCTGATGACTTAGATGGTAAAGAAGCCACCAGCAATGCAGGAGACCTGGGTTCCATCCCTAGGTTGGGAAGATCCCCCGGGGGAGGGCATGGCAACCCACTCCAGTATTCTTGCCTGGAGAATCCCCATGGACAGAGGAACCTGGCAGGGCCCAGTCTTTGGGGTCACAAAGAGTCAGACATGACTGAGCGACTAAGCACAGCACAGTGGACCTTAAATGCTAGGCAGATGCATGGAGTAAGCATTCTCCTCTCCTGAGTCTCCTCCAGATGACTTTTCCTAGGCTCTTAGTGTCCTGTTGTAGTCTAGGACCTGTCAAGATAATACACACTTAAACAATCTGGTTGCAGACTGAGCTCTGAGAATACTCTGATATCCTTACTCCTTTCATTTTCAACTCTGGCTTTACAAGAAAACTATGAAGAGGTTATGACTAGTTTTCTATCCTGTTCTAAAATCTCTAAAAAATACTTAAGAATAAACTTTACCAAGAAGGTGAGAAAATCTGTGTCTTTCAGAAGGAGAAAACTATATAGGTGAATATTATAGATGAAAACTACAAAACATTGATGAAAGAAATTTAAAATGACACAAAATTGGAAAAATATCCCATGCTGGAAAAATTAATATAGTTAAAATGTCCACTATCCAAAGTATTTTACAGATTGCATGCAATTGTTATCAAATGTTTAACTGCACTTTTTTTTACAAAAATAGAAAAACAAATCCAAAATTCATACAAACTGCCAAAAAAGTGCTGAATAGCAAGGAAATTTTGAGCAAGAAGAACAAAGTTGGAAACCTCACACCTCCTGATTTCAAAATATGTTACAAAATTACAGGAATCAAGACAGTATGGTGCTAGGACAAAAACAAACATATAAACCAAAGGAAAAGAATAGAGAGCCTGAGAATGAACCCAGTTATTTATGGTTAACTTATCTTTGACAAAGATGCCAAGAATACAATGAGGAAAGAATAATCTCTTCAGTAATCGCTCCTGGAAAAGCTAGATGCTCACATGCAAAAGAATGAAATTGGACCTTGATCTTACAGCATATACAATAATTAACTTGAAATGGATTAAAGGCTTAAATGTAAGAATTAACTGTAAAACTCCTAGAAGAAAACATAGGAAAAATCTTTTCTTAACATTGGTGTTGGCAGTACTTCTTGGATATGACACCAGAAGCACAGACAGCAAAAGCAAAAATAGACAAATGGGATTATATTAAACCAAAATACTTCTGGAGAGCAAAGAAAATAAAAAAACTGAAGAGACAGCTCCAAGAATGGGAGAAAATATTTGCAAACCATATATCTGGTAACAGGTTAATACCCAAAAATATAAGAAACTCCTACTAAATAGCAAAAAACAAACAAACAAAAAAACCCCTCAAATAACCCAATTAAAAAATAGGCCAAGGGCCTAAATAGACACTCCTCAAAAGAAGACATACAAGTGGCCAACAGGTATATGAAAATGTGTTGGACATCACTAATTATCAGAAAAATTAAAATCAAATCCAACAATAAGATATCACTGCAATGTATGCTAGGATAGCATTTTGTTTTTTTCAAAAAAGATAAACAGGGTGGGTGAAGATGTGAAGAAAAGGGAACACTGTACACTATTGGTGGGACATAAGTTGGTTCAACCACTATGGAATACAGTAAGAAAATTCCTCAAAAAGTTAAAAACAGAACTATCATAGCATCTAGCAATCCCACATCTGGGTACATATCCAAGTGAATTGAAATCAGTATCTCAAAAAGATATCTGCATTTCCATGTTCATTGCAGCATTAATCCCAATAACCAAGGCATGGAGGCAGCCTAAAGGTCCATCTACAGAAGAATGGATATATACATACAATGGAATGTTATTCAGCCTTTAAAAAGAAAGAAATTTTGTCACTTGTGTCAACGTGAATGAACATGAAGGACATTATGATAAGTAAAGTTAGCCAGACACAGAACAAACACTACATGATCCCACTCATTTGAGAAATCTAAAATAGTCAAACATAAAAGCAAAGAGTAGAATGATTATTGCTAGGGACTAGAGGGAGAGAGAAATGAGAAAAGGATAAAACATTTCAGTTATGCAATATTAATAAGTCCTAGAAATTATTCTACAGCACAGTGACTGTAGTTAACAGTATTGTATTATATACCTAAAATTTTTGCTATGAGGGTAGATCTTAAGTGTTATTACATAAACAAATAAATAGGATGGGAAGATACTTTTGGAGGCAATGGATATGTATATGGCATTAACTGTGGTGATATTTTCATGAGCATATGTGAGTGATAGTTACTTAGTCTTGTCTGATTCTTTGCAACCCCATGGACTGTAGCCTGCTAGGCTCCTCTGTCCATGGAATTCTCCAGGCAAGATTACTGATGTGGGTTGCCATTTCCTTCTCCAAGGATCTTCCTGACCCAGGGATCCTGCATTGCAGGAGAGTCTTTACCATCTGAGCCACTAGGGAAGCCTACTATTAAGAGACATTTCTAAGTATAAAGACAGGTCAGCTTAAAAAGTATCAGCAGGTACATGCTTGACTTTATCTTATAATCTGTAGACAATACATTAGAAAATGTAATGAATCCATATACCTTTTCCAAAGGAATACCCAAGACAGAAGTAGCAATAAAGTTATAAATGACAGTCATCAATCAGATGAAATAATTTAGATGAAGCTTTTTTCTCTCAAAGAGATGGGGACTGGGCAAGTGGTCAGGAAAGAAAGGCAATGTGATTTTAGCCTTGTATGAAAGATAATGTTCAGTTCCATGTTGATGAACATAGTTCTGTTTTTGCCAAATAAATCCTCTACTTCAAATTACTGTCCAAATGCTTTATTAAAACTCTGCTTCTGACCTTTGTTTTGGAATCTGTTACTTTTGTTGCCACCTCCTGATCGCAGTCCTCTGAAGCTTCTACTTCTTTCCTGCGGTCCCCCGACACCTCGGTTGCCCTCGCGCTGTCCCCTGAAGCCTCGATTGCCTTCCCACTGTCCTTGGAAGTTGCGACATCCTTCCCTTGGACCTTCTAGCTCTGGTTGTGGCCACAGAAAGCTGCCAGCACCGTGAATCATGCCACTTTTCCTGTACTTCTGTTACTGATGAAGTAGGGATATCAAAGCAAACACCCTGCTTTCCTTTGAGAAAGACCATTCCCTTCACTTTGGAATCAGTATCTCCACCCAGCTGCTCTTTTAGTTCTTTCCAAGCATAACTAATGTTTGGCATTTCAATTGAGCACCGCAAGATCATGAGCATATACTTCTCTCCAGATTCATCAAGCTGTATACATTAAATATGTTCATCTTTTCATATGTCAATCATATCTCAATAAAATGGTTTAAAGAAAAAAAAAAGAGCTTCACCAAGGATCATAATTGTCATTGAGAAGAATATTTGCTCAGAATTCTGCAGTAAAATGAGTTTGATTCATGCCCTCAAACTTCTTTCCTCACCTTTTTCCTTTGATTTCATAAGAGAGAAATGAAACACAATAGTGAGTAGAATGAGAAAACTGTTGCTTTGGATGTGATCAAATAGTATTATGTTTAATGTTGCTCTCCTGGAATGTTGTACTTTTTTAAGGAAAATATTATTAAATAGCTAACAAAACATTCCAAAGGGCAAACATTAACTTGACCCAGTTCAATCACATAATATCAATACCTGTATACAATTCAAACTTGTAATGGCGTTGCAACCTCACTCCCTGATATTCTTTGTACCCTCAGTTTTAAACACTCTTATCCCTTCTTTGGAGAAGGCAATGGCAACCCACTCCAGTACTCTTGCCTGGAAAATCCCATGGATGGAGGAGTCTGGTAGGCTGCAGTCCACGGGGTCGTGAAGAGTCGGACACGACTGAGCGACTTCATTTTCACTTTTCACTTTCATGCATTGGAGAAGGAAATGGCAACCCACTCCGGTGTTCTTGCCTAGAGAATCCCAGGGAGAGCGGAACCTGGTGGGCTGCCGTCTATGGGGTCGCACAGAGTCGGACACGACTGAAGCGACTTAGCAGCATGCCTTCTTTGGGTTTCAGAAAACAGTCCTCTACTGTAGTTTTGTGACTATACTTGTTTCGCTTTCTTGTATGAATGACATAGACAAAAGAGTATATAGTGCACATAAATGTATGGTTTTGGTTTAGTCACTAAGTCATGTCCGACTTTTACGACCCCATGGACTGTAGCCTGCCAGGCTCCTCTGTAGAATTCTCCAGTCACTGGAATGGGATGCCATTTACTTCTCCAAGGGATCTTCCTGACCCAGGAATTGAACCCCGGTCTCCTGCATTGCAGGCAGATTCTTTACTGATTGAGCTACGAGGGAAGTTCCCTACATAAATGTATATATTTATTTAAATCTTAATATGAACTATGTAAAAAAAAACAAAAAAAGGAATCTTCAGACATATCTTCCTGGGGAAAGAGCATCTTCCCGTAGCTACTCAGTTGCTCATTTATTCAAAATTGTGTTTATCAAATACTATGTGTGTTCCACTGACAAATAAGAGAAGCCTTAAGGAGCTTACAGTCTGATGTTGCTCCAATCTGAGTTTGATAAAAAAAAAAAAACAACTAGAAAGTTAAAGGTGTGGTCATGGGTTGATAGGTGGAAAAGAACTTGGTAATCATAGATCTTCTGGATTCAATCAATAGGAATATCTAGGTATAGCGAACATAGGAAGCCACTTTCATAGTAGTTACTACAGTCTTTTACACAATACATTCTCAATCAGTCTTCACTGAATCTGAAGAAGGAGGAGGGGAGGGGAAGAGGGAGGGGGAGAAAAGGAAGACACTTTCGTCTTTGATGAAGAAACATCAGATGCGAGGCCTGTCACAAGTGTGTTAGTACCTAAAATTCTAAATATTGAAAGTAAATTGCTTTTTAAAATAAATCAGAGTGGATTCAAGAGTATCACTATTATGATATTTCTTTCAATCACTTGCTTTTTTAACCATGAAGAGAAAGGGATGTAGTTACAGACTAGGCATGAGAACTGAACTGGATACAGTCTTGGAAGAGTATCATTAAGGCAAGCTTCATTCATCAAGTGCTTGAAGATCAAAAAAGTCTGAGAATTCTGTTTTAGATTATCTTCTCTACCATTTCTCTCACTTGGACATTTGACAGGACTATGCAGATGACAATTGAAAGTTGTCAACTGACTCTCTAAAAACTTGTATTTCATACAGAGGCTGGACCCCAATGCTCTGGAAACTAGAAGACCAGTGAAAAGTTAATATTCTACCTTCAAGTTGAGAAGTTCTATTGGCACTCCCTTAGTGTATTACTTTTCTATGGAAACCCTATAAACAGTGCCTAAAACAAGACACAATTTTTACCTCACAGTATTGGAAAGTCAAGAGTCAGGGAACGGCTTAGCTGGGTCATTGCTCAGGGTCTCCCGGGACTGAAGTCAAGGTTATCAGCTGGGGCTCTGGTCTTATCTGAGGCTTAGGGTCCTCTTTCAAGCTCACTGGTTGCTGGCAGAATTATTTTCTTGTGGGTCTGAGACTGAGGCATTCAGAGCACCCCCCCACCACACCCCCCCCGCCCCCACACACACACGTTCCCTCTCACATAGCCTTCTCCATATCATGCCAGTTTGTTTCTTCAAGACCAATAGGAGAATCTCTGTGACTTCTTTTAAGGGCTCACCTGGTGAAGTCAGGCCCAGGATAATCTCCCCAATTTAAAGTCAGCTGATTAGGGACTATAATTATATCTACAAAATTCCTTCACAGCAGTACCTAGATTAACTTTTGGCTGAATAACTGGAATAATATGTACATACTTAGAGTCAGGAATCTTGGGGGTTATCTTAGAATCTGCCTTCCACACTTGAAATGGAAAACATTTCCCTATTTAAATATCTGTTGTTACTAATGTTGCTGCTGAGATTCTTGAGGATTCAAGAACTGTCTTTCACAATTTTCATTGTGGGGAAAAAATTACCTTCACAAAACTTGTGCAAAGAACAGTTGCCTCTTCTCAGCTACTTGGATATACTTCAAATTGAAGGAATTTTTTAAAAAATAGATTTTCTATGACAGTTAAACCATGGGAAGTCATGTGGGAATATAAGACTAGTTAGTTGCAAGAAGTGTAGATCATGAAAGAGACTCCACAAGAAGAGGTCAAGGTACCATTAATTAAGAAAAGATTGTGTTGAATAGCCAGTCACCTGGATTAGATTAAGTCCATTTCCTTGGATACAAGGCGGCTGGACTCTGACAACCAGTCTGTTCTAGAATCCCTCTGTGCCTTTTTAGTAACCCACAGAAAATTTGGTATTCAATACTTTGAGTCCATAAATCCATTAAAAAAATAAGAATGCACATTACTTTCTGGGAGGTCTGTTTGTTTTAATGAGCAAAGAATAAAATAATTATCTCACACAATGCTGCAGGTGTAGATTGTAAGAGCAACTTCAATAGCTGTGTGTGAAATTGATAATAGGTCTCCAGTGAAAGAACATTTTTAGATCTCCATTTTCTCATAGTTTCTTTTCTTGTAAAATAGTTAATGCCAAAATTAGTTCAATTGCTCTTTTTGGAAGCCTTCAAAAATTGCAGTCACATTGTTGGTTCTTTTGTTTAATACATTCTATCCATATGCTGCTGGCTCGCCTTTTCAGAGAGCTCAAACCTTTGTGTATGCCCTTGGGAAAAGATGTGTGGCCTCAATTTCTAATCAGGAAGTATAGTTCCTCAACTTAAGCCTGTCTCTGACTTACAGTCAATTGATTTGGTTCAATACTTAGATGCCAATAAAACTGAAAATATCACTAGTGTTCCAAAAATAAATTTATTTTCATCCACAAATAATTGTGAAGTCCTTGTATTAGGAATTATGAAGTCTAGTTGAATAGCATCATTCAAAGATCTGTCTCTGATGTCATGAGCCACATGCAGAAATGGATTCCTCTGTAAATGATTGTCCTGGTGACAGTTTACAAAATGCCAATTTTAAATGCTCAAGTTAAAAAAAAAAAAAAACAACTTGGCTCTGGACTTGAAAAAAATTAGAAACAGAAGGTTAACTCTAAAAATGAAAACACTTCTATTGTATTAAACAAGTAAACTGAAAAACAATAAAAAGTATTTAAAGCACTTTTGAGTTTTAGAAATACAGTAACTAACTGCCTTGCTGCCTAACTTTCCACCACTCTGCAGATGATTTACATCACTTCATTGAGGAGATAGACTATCCTGGACAAAATTCCTTCAAGTTTACTTTCCAAAGCGTCACTGCATACTTAGCTGCAGGCATTTCATAAATGGTTGTTGGGAGAGGAAAGGTTGGATGAGCACAGATACTCCTTCTTGACTCCTTTAGTTTGTCAAGTAGAAGAGACTCTCTCCTGTTGCTGAACTAAGCCTTCTGAAGACCAAGTCATCCACCTGTGTTTTGGCTCCACCCTTCAAAGAAATTCTTGGATCCTTCCTCATCAAGAACCTACCTGGCTGAACCAGTCAATCCTTCTCTTATACACCTCTGTCTCTCCTGGCTCTTTAAATTACGGAGTGCAAGCCCATACTGCTTGCCATATGACAGGCCAATAAATCAAGATACAAGTTGTTTGGGCAAGCATTAGTGACTTTATTTAGAAAGCCAACAGACCAAGAAGAAGATAGGCTAGTGTCCCAAAGAACCACCTTACCCAAGGTAGAATTTAGGCTTTTTTAATACTAAAAGGGGAGAAGGTGTTGCTGGTTGTTGTAAACTTCTTGGTGCAGGAATCCTTTCTTCTTGCAGCAGTCCACAAAGGCCTGGTTATCATATTCCTGTAAACCTCCAACAGAACAAATGTTATTCTCTGTTCTGCAACTTTTTATCTCTATATGAGTGGGAAACTGTTATACTTTTTAGGATCAGAGCCTCAAGAATGGGCTATCCTGTATATTTCAGGCTAGAGGCAACATTCTTACACAAAAGAAGCAGAGCCAGCACGACCAAGCACAGGCAACAGAGCACAAGGATCAGAGCTAAAGGAATAGAATCAGTATGGAGTCAGTTTTGTTCTCTGTTACACTTCCACTTTCCCATTAACAAGTAAACATGTTTCAGATCTCTTTTTTTTCTGATGTGTGTGCCTCTGTAAACATATATACGCATTTATTACATTTACAAACACGTATGTCACTATTTAGACATTCCCTTGTTGATAGCCATTTGTTACCAAATTTTTGCTCTTATGTACATTTCCCTGTCTCCTTGCACACAGCTGTAGCCACTTCTCTGGGGCAATGGTCCTCTGGGGTCATATACCAGACTTATTAAGATAAAATCTCCAAGGCTATTTCTTAAAAGCCTTGCAGGTAATCCTAATGAGCTGCTTTTAGTTGAGAACTACAGCTCTAGAAAGAGAAGTAGAAAATCTGGGTACACAATTATTCCCCAATGCAACTCTACCTATTTTCTAGCCTATTAGTATTGTAAGATTTTTTTTTCTGCTTGTTTGCTACCATGTGATATTTTCAGACTTTTTCATTTTTCCCAATCCAAGTATGAATTGTATTTCAAATTATTTTCCTTTTGATTTAATTTTTAATTACGAGCAAGCTTGATCATCTTTTTGCAAATTTTTCCATTCTGGTTCTTTTTTTCTGTAAATTACCTGTTCATATCTCTTGTCTATTTTTCTGTTGGTGATTGCCTTTTTCTTATTGATTTATATGCTCCATGTGATCATCTTTTTCCTATGTATGCAAACTATCTCCTCCAAGTGCATTGCCAGTTTTTTTTAAATTTGTGGTTTCTTGTGTTGATACTGCCTAATTCAATTTCCAGCTTTACGGTTGTTAAGTTGTTCTTCTTTTATATAACTGGAGTTGACTATTCTTAGGCTTTTTTAAAGTCCATTACCACTTTCTTCAGAATTAAAGTCCAGAAAGGAGTGCATGTGTTCTAATCCTAGCTGCCAGGGGCATGGATCTTCTCAGTTTTGGAAGTGGAAGATAAACTCCATTCCTCACCAGGACTTTTGAAATCAGGAACTCCAAAAACAGCAAGGGGAGTTTAGATGCTGAGCAGTTCAAAAACATGAAAATTCCCTTCTAGCTTCAAAAATTTTACTAAAGACGGTTGCATTCTGTAGCTGTATGTTAGTCACTCAGTCATCTCTGACTCTTTATGATCACATGGACTGCAGCCCGCCAGACTCCTCTGTCCATGGAATTCTAAAGGCAAGAATACTGGAGTGGGAGAAAAGACAATCTGTTTAACAAGTGGTGCTGGGAAAACTGGTCAACCACGTGTAAAAGAATGAAACTAGAACACCTCTCACACCATAAATGAAAATAAACTCAAAATAGATTAAAGATCTAAATGTAAGACCAGAAACTATAAAATTCTTAGAGGAAAACATAGAACACTCTCTGACAAAAATCACAGTAAGATCCTCTATGACCCATCTCCTGGAATAATGGAAATAAAAACAAAAATAAACAAATGGGACCTAATTAAACTTAAAAGCTTTTGCACAACAAAGGAAACAAAAATCAAGGTGAAAAGGCAGCCTTCAGAATGGGAGAAAATAATAGCAAACCAAATAAAACAACTGACACAGAATTAATCTCCAAAATATACAAGCAGCTCATGTAGCTCAATACCAGAAAAACGAACAACCTAATCAAAAAGTGGGCCAAAGAACGAAACAGACATTTCTCCAAAGAAGACACCATACAGATATCTAATAAACACAAAAAAAGATGCTCAACATCACTCATTGCTAGAGAAATGCAAATCAAAACCACAATGAGGTTTTGATTTGCATTTCTCTAATAATAATAACAATAATAAACTTCTCTCAAGAGTTGGTGTGAGCCTACTCCTAAACACACCTGCAATAAGTGTTGTTGCTGATCAGTCACTAAGTCATGTCCACCTCTTTGCGACCCCATGAATTTCAGCACGCCAAGGTTCCCTGTCCTTCACTATCTCCCAGAGTTTGCTCACTTGTGTCTGTTAAGTCGGTAATGCTACCCAACTATCTCATCCTATGTTGTCCCTTTCTCCTCTTGCCCTCAATCTTTCCCAGCATCAGGATCTAGTCTAATGAGTTAGCTTTTCACATCAGGTGGCCAAAGTATTGGCACTTCAGCTTCAGCATCAGTCCTTCCTATGAATATTCAGGGTTGATTTCCTTCAGGATTGACTGGTTTGATCTCCTTGCTGTCCAAGGGACTTTCAAGAGTCTTCTCCAGCACCACAATTCAAAAGCATCAATTCTTTGGCACTCACAATAAGTTTAATGACTGCCATAAGTTCGATTTCTCCTTCACAGTAACAATGAAAAAAATTCCAAATTCCCTTTTAGTTAACAGCCCTTGACAGATGATTGTCATGGAAGGACTCTCTATACCCACTAACTCCACCACCTCAAATCATTTGTTCCTCTCTCTGCTCCAAGTCTATCCATTCCAATATATATTATTTAATTAGGCTGTGGCAGCTTAATTCCCTTGACACTTTCCTGTATTTCTGGAACATTGTTCTACTATGAACTTTAGTGTCTACCATGAACAGGAGTGTCTGCAGCACCACATTCTTCCATGGTCTGTCTGATAATCAACTTGATCTTTCTCGGTCTCATTTATAAACATTCTTTTTTCCATCCTCCCCTCAAGTGCCAGGATTCATCTATTTCCCCATGACTCTATCTTTGCCTCTTTTCATATGCTACACCACTATCTGTAAAATAGATATTCTTGATTCTACATCTTTAGCTCTTCCCTTTCCATTGAGATCCAAACTTATATAAGTAGTTCAAACTACTTTTGGACAATTTTATCTGGAAGTTTCCTTGCCACTTCAAATGATAGGCCTTAACTAAACCTATCACTTTCCACCCATCTTGCTCATTGCTCCAACCCCCTCCCTCTTCCACCATTCCAAGCCAAAACCTCCTCTTTATATGTTCCTTGTCAAAACCAGAAACATATAAGTGGCTTCTGAGTCCTCTCCTTCCCTAATCTATATCAAATTGCTTACCCAGTTTCCTAGACCTTTCCATTTCCCATACCATGACCTAAGATGAAGCCACCATTAACTTTTGATGAATGCAACATCTTCTGCATGGACTTTCTTAGACTACCACAAGTTATTCACCCCCAAAATCTAGTGTTCTTGTTCAATGGCATATCTGATGCTACAGCCTGTCTATTTAAAAATTTTCAATGATTCCTGAAAGTCCTCAGAAAAAAAAAGATTAAGACATTCATAGTATGTATTGATTCCCTCCATTCTCAATCCTATCCTTCTATGCAGCAAAATAATTTTAGGAATTGACACTTGCTTGAGAGGCAGAACTCACTTAGTCTAGCCAATCATGATGATCCTACACCCCTAGCCAATGATTGATTTTGGAACCAAGGACTGAGACAACTGATGCTGGACATTCCACTGATAATATTTACTGATGGAGCTGTGGGTATGATGACTAGATTGAGCCAAAGTAAGACTGAAGTGAGGAAGTTTTATTCTACCAATAGGAGCATTCCCTCTTTTCCCATATTGAGATAAACAATAAAAGACTATAGCCTTGATTCCTCTTGGTTGCTATCTTAACAAAATGAAGATGATGTCCTGGAAGAATGGAAAATAATGGAAGAAACCAACCAACTGTGAACATGCCATGACTTAATCTTTTAAAACTGTGTTGAAATCACTTTAAACATTATAAGGCTCTTCATGATCTAGTCTTTAATTGTCTTTCCAGCTTCACCTCATCTTATCTGTTTTCTTACACTCAATACATCATCTGATGACCAGCAGTACTGGTACAACCAGAGAACTGGCTTGAAATAGGGAACTTCAGGCCCTACCCTAGACCTACTGAACCAGAATTCGCAATTTAATACTTTTGCTAAGTGACTATGTGCACATTAGAGTTTGAGAAGCACTGCCTTTGACCAGTGATTCTCAAAGTATGGCTCCCAGACTGGCAGCATCAGGATTGGTATCCCCTGGGAAACTACAGTGCTGTGCTGTGTTTAGTCACTCAGTTGTGTCCAACTCTTTGCAACCCTATGGACTGTATCCCACCCGGCTCCTCTGTCCCTGGGGATTCTCCAGGCAAGAATACTGGAGTGGGTTGCCATGCCCTCCTCCAGAGGATCTTCCCAACCCAGGGATCAAATCCAGGTCTCCCGCATGGATTCTTTACCATGAGCCACCAAGGAAGCCCAGGAAACTATTAGGAATACCAATGCTCAGGCCCCTAGACCTACTGAATCAGAAACTGTAGGGGTGGTATTCCCAGAAATACATGTTTTAATGACTCAGTCACCTCCCCTCAATACTATGCATAGGATTTGTATTTTTAGGCGATGTAGATACTATCTGTCTCTAGACCACTCTTTGGGACTATTGGTCTACACAAGTGTTTTCTAAGGGGCGTCCCAGGTGGCACTAGTGGTAAAGAACCTGCCTGCCAATGCAGCAGACATAAGAGACCCAGGTTCAGTCCCCTGGGTTGGGAGGATCCCCTGAAGAAGGACAGAGCAACCCACTCCAATATTTTTGCCTGGAGAATCCCATGGATAGAGGAGACTGGTGAGCTACAGCCCATTGGGTTGCAAAGAGTCAGACACAAATGAAGTGGCTTAGCATGCACACATTCAGGTATTACCTCTTGCCAGAAGTTCTCCCTGATAGCCAGATTTGGATTAAGTGCCCAGACGATATACTCAAGTGATAGCCAGAGCAATTCGCAAACTGTAGTCCACTTTTTCTTCTGACCTAATCTTCTTCATGGAATTAACAACAATTGTTGAGTGCAGTGTCAGCTACAGACACTGTTTTACTCCTGGGTCTAATGCGACCTCACACAAAAATGGGTGCTCAATAATCATTTGTTAAATAATATGCATTAAGGCAGGAATTGTGTCTTCTGTACTACTTCCCTTGATGATGGTCATAGCTCCTCAAAAAATATTTATAGAAGTTTTATAATTACTTCTTAAGGGAACTCTTTCCATTTACAAGTTCTCAAATAAAACTAGAAAATGCTCTAGATGTAGAAAAATTAGGGGAAAATAAAATTAGGAAGACTTGGTTAACATCATCCATTTACTGCTGAATAAGGATTAGACATTGCTTAAGATTTTTTCACTAGGGCTGGGATGTGGATTCTGACAAAGACTGGATTATTATGATGATTATACATAGCAATAGTGTGATTAAGAGCTGGGTTGGGGGCAGAAAATTCCAGCTTGGCCACTTACTCATGATGTGTCTCTGGCAGCTTCTCAACTTCTTTGTTTTACAGTCCTTACCTCTAAGATGGGTAATGTTTGCCTCACAGGAATACGGAAGGCTTAAATGAGATAACACCTTTCAGACACGTAGCTCGATACCTGGTACATAATAAGTTCTCAACGAGTGCAAGCTAAGAGCAAAGGGGGCATTTCTAAATTCCATATAGACCTGTGGGTAGAGTTTGGTGCCATCTTGGCTGACAAAACTATTTTTCAAATATAAGCTTGGTCTCCTTCGAATCTTTGCATTTTATATTGAACTACTGATTATCCATGGAGAAGGCAATGGCACCCCATTCCAGTACTCTTGCCTGGAAGATCCCATGGACAGAGGAGCCTGGTAGGCTGCAGTCCATGGGGTTGCTAAGCGTTGGACACGACTGGGCGACTTCACTTTCATGCATTGGAGAAGGAAATGGCAACCCACTCCAGTATTCTTGTCTGGAGAATCCCAGGGATGGGGGAGCCTGGTGGGCTGCCATCTATGGGGTCGCACAGAGTCAGACACGACTGAAGTGACTTAGCAGCAGCAGCACTGATTATCCAGGAGCAAAAACAGAAACTGTTTCCACATCTACCCTGCCATCCTCACAAACCTTTGCTCTCATAGATATTAGTTTCACTTCTTTCTCCAAAACAATAGCTGCATTATGAAGAGATGAAAACTTCCCAAACATGGCCTGAAGGAACAGAAGGATGGGAAGACTTACTTGTGGGTGACTGGCCCACAGGCAACAGATTATGATTCTAACTCAAAGTCCCAGAGATGCAGACCTTCACAGCAGACACCAGCCCATGTAGGAGGATGGGATCACAATGTCCCTGGAAGGTGAGCTACAGAGCCCACAGTTGTAAAATATAGCCCTTTGTGTGCTGAATGTTGAACCAGAGCACACTGAGACAAGAAATGTTTATGTATAGGCATCAATAAAGTGAAAGCATAAGCTCTATGGACAGAATTGGGCTGGTCAAGGGCAGCTAATTCCTGCAAATACCTTGTTACTCATTGAATGTAAATGATCTACTTCTGCATTTTATCATGTTTACACAGTGATATTTTGTGGGAGCTGCTTCCAGGTTTATGTGTATCTTTAATCTGGGAAAGTCCAGGGCTTATTCACTCTAATGCTGAATAAAAGGTCACTGGTAAAAATCAGGAACCAATCTAAAACAAGAGACGGATAGCGAGTTTTGCCGAGTGTGTACATATCAACTTATTTCAATATTTTCTTAAAAATCCATTGTCCCAAAACAAGGCATGGCTTCTCATATTGCAAATAAAAAGTCAGACATTTCAATGAAGGCAAGCAACAGCATGGACAAAAACAAAACCTCAAATGGTGCCCTCTGTTTCCATCAGAGCCACAAAGACATACTTTCATGTGGATGTAGTGGGTAAAAGAGAATAAGTACTGTCAGGCAAAAAATCAGCAGAGCTCTTCACTTCAGATATTGTATTTTCTTTACATGATCTAGCATCCTAAGAATTTGTGACTGTGTGTTATACCCATTTTACAGATGAAGATTCTGAAGACCAGCAGGCCTGATGTATCTGCCTAAGATACTCATGGCTAGTAAGCCACAGGGCTGCTCCCCAAGGCTGAGTTATTCAGCCTAGTCAAATCTTGAGCTTTCCTCTCTAATACGATTCTTTCCATTTTGTTTCTTCAGAAAAAAATGTTGTGGGTACGTATGTGTATGTTTATTTTCTTTCTTCATTGTACAACTCAATACTTTTTTTTTTTTTCAATACAGAGAAGAGATCTTTAGGGGTATTAGATTTTGTAAAGTGAATAAAGGTGTGTTGACATACTTGAAAAATTTTTCTACAGCTCTACAGCATGAAAATTTGCTCCACTGAATTTCAGCTTATTTAGATTATCACACTAAACATTCTGTGAAATGACAGATAATAAAACCATGTTTCCCAAATGATAGACACTGAATGATTTAGGAAGTTAAAATGATGCTGAAAGAATTTATCCATAAATTCATACGACTTTACTCTTAAATATAAGAATATATATATAATCTGAAATCTGTTTTGTGATGCACCATTTCTTTTTACAATTACTTTTTATTGGAGTATACTTGTTTTGGCCTTCCCAGGTAACACAGTGGTAAAGACTCCACCTGCCAATGCAGGAGACACAGGTTTGATCCCTGGGTCAGCAAGATCCTCTGGAGAAGGAAATAGCAACCCACAACCAGTATTCTCGCCTGAAAAATTCCACAGACAGAGGAGCCTGGTGGGTTACTGTCCATGGGGTCACAAAGAGTAGGACACAACTGAGTGACTGAGCACATAGTTGCCTTACAACATTGTATTAATTTCTTGCAGTACAGCAAAGTGAATCAGTCATAGGTATTCATGTATCCACTCTTTCTTCGATTTCCTTCCTCTTTAGGTCACCACAGAGCACTGAGAAGAGTTCCCTTTGTTATACATAGCGCTTAGTGTTTGTTGCTTAGTCGTGTCTGACTCTTTGCAACCCCATGGACTGTAGCCTGCCAGGCTCCTATGGGATTCTCCAGTCAAGAATTCTGGTGTGGGTTGCCATTTTCTTCTCCAGGGGATATTTCCAATCCAGGGGTTGAACCTGGGTGTCCCACATTGCAGGCAGCTTTTTTACCATTTGAGCCCCAGTAGTGTATATATGTCAATCCCAGTGTCCCAATCCATTCTACCCTGCCTCCCCTTGGTAACCATAAGTTTGTTCTCTACATATGTGACTCTGTTTCTGTTTTGTAAATAAGTTTATTTTTATCATTTTTCTAGATTCCACATATAAACAATATTGTACAATGTATGTTTTTCGGACTTAACTTCACTCTGTGACAGTCTCTAGGTCTATACACGTCTCTGCAAATGGCACTGTTTTGTTCCTTTTTATGACTGAGTATTATTTCAGTGGATACATGTACCACATCTTCTTTACCCATTCCTCTGTCAATGGACATTTAGGTTGCTTCCATGTCCTGGCCAGTAGCAATGAACATAGGGGTGCATGCATTCTTTCAAATTACAGTTTTCTCTGGATACACGTCTAGCAGTGGGATTACTGAGCCATATAGTAGCTCTATGTTTAGTTTCTTAAGGAACCTCCATACTGACCTCCATACTGGCTGTACAAATTTGTATTCCAACCAACAGTGTAGGAGGGTTCCCTTTTCTCCAGACCCTGTCCAGCATTGATTGACTGTAGAATTTTTGATGATGGCCATTCTGATCAGTGTAAGGTGGTACAACATTTCTAATGTAAATATTGCAAGATATCAGTAAATTTTTAAAATAATCCTTTTGCTACTTTGACCATTTCTCAACCACTCCCTGAAGGACATTTAATTCTCTGAGAAAACAGAACAGAAATAAACAGGAAAAAAGTACAATTCTCCCAACTCATGCTTTTGCATTTCTAGTCTTCTTCCCATTTGCTCTTTTTTAAAAAATGGTATTTGATAGCCATTTGCAATCAAATAGCAGACTGAGTAGTGAAAACTATCAAATCAGATTTGATGTGCCCAGAACTTTCAAATAAGAGACATATTTTCAGTGAAGTATTTTGTAGAAAACTGTAAAACAGTTTTTCCATCTATTTACTAGGTGGAGTAATCCACCTGGGTATTACATTGTATGGATTCCACTGCATGAAAGTATATTTTGACAAATCCTCCTACTCAACAGGGCTACACAGATGAGTGACACATCCTTTACTTCTTAGGTAGAATCTCCCTGAGCAAAACAATAAACCAGGAAAAGATTATTTCCCAGGGCTCTTGTCTCTCTTTCATGAACCTCTGTACACCTCTCTCTTTACCCCTTGCCACTTCTGTAACTCCCAGCCACTACAAGCAACCACAACCAAGAAAAAATCACACAGTCACATGAGGGGAGTGTTTGTACTAACTGCATTCTCCCTCCTAACCTAAACCTGCTCTTCTAAATACATCTAGACTCGTTCATACTAAGGTGACTGTTGTTAAGGTCACCACTTCTGCTCTTCAGGCTTATTTAGTGAGTGATTCACTTTAGGCAAATAAATGAAGTCTGACAGGTAACGTCAAACACCAAGTGCATATGTAGGGAATATATTTACTGAGGAGGAGGGCTAGAAGGAATATTTTTAGCTGAACCTCAAATAAAGTAGCTAGTAATCTGTGTACAGGCTTCTCAGGTGGCGCTAGTGGTAAAGAACCTTCCTGCCAAAGCAGGAGACATAAGAGAAATGGGTTCGATCACTGTGTCAAGAAGATCCCCTGGAAGAGGGCATGGCAACCCACTCCAGTATTCTTGCCTGGAGAATCCCATGGACAGAGGAGCCTTGTGAGCTATGGTCCAGCCCATAGGGTTGCAAAGAGACTGAAGTGATTTAGCATGTACTTTAGCATATACAATCTGTGTATACTTAAGGCAGGTACTCTTTCTTACTTAAGTTGCTATGATCTCCTTTGTTCCAACATTTAAAGACCACATTCACAAAGTGAAATATCGCTTTTGCCCTTCCTGGAGATCACTGGGAGAAAGCCCCAAACTCTGCAGAAGGCCATGATAATAAAGGGATCTGTGCTGTAAGTCAGGTTGAGAACCTGGGCATTCTAAGGGGAGTGTGTCCTGGGAGAGGGTGACGGGCTGAGACACTATGTTCTGCCTCTTTTACTCAAGTTCACCAAACAGACAAGTTACTCCTACTCCTTTAAGGAGGAAACACAGAGGGGAGGAGAATGGCTGGAGTTGATCTTCCTGAACTTTCCTTCCTGTGGAGTAAAATGGAAATCTCTTTCCTTTGTGAACTTGAGCAACAGGGAACGACAACAAAGGCTAACTTTGGGGCAAGTTCTGTGTTGTAATTTTGTGTATATGATCCTGTGTGTACCCTGAAACACCCTGGAAGGCAGTGTTTTTTTACCCCCAGTTTAAGATGTGTTTCCTCAGGCAAGGAACTTGCAGGCATCACTCTGCCAGTAAACTGAATAACCGATACCTAAAAACACTCCCATCTGACCTTAAAGTGAATACTCTTTCCCTGTGCCAATGTTTTAAATATCTTCAACTTTCTATGACAGAAGTGAACTTATCTGTAAAACAGGAACAGACTGACAGATACAGAGAACAGACTTGTGGGGGTGGGGCTTGGGGGAGGGATGGACTGGGAGTTTGGGATTAGCAGACACAAACTATTATATAGAAAATGGATAAACAATGAGGTCTGACTGTATAGGAGAGGGAACTATATTCAATATCCTGTGATAAGCTATAATAGAAAAGAATATGCAAAAGAGTATATATATAATACACATATACATGTATCACTTTTCTGTACAGCAGAAGTTAGCTCAAAATTGTAAATCAACTACACTTTCATAAAATAAAATTTTAAAAAATCTTCAACCTTCTGTAACAAAGACAAAGGTCATAACTTGACCAGTATATTTCATCAAATGTTTCTTTCTTAACCTGTCCTCACAGTTTCATTCTTCTACCTAGCTCCTCTAGCACAAATGGAGAAGAATTCATTTTCTATTTTGGTAGGAGGAGATCTTTTTTTTTCCTCATCATGGAATCAAAAATGCCATCTTTACACCATTGATCAACAATGGACTGAGGCCAATCTCAATCTTCTTTGCATTTACATCAAACATGTCCTAATTGCACATCGATGCCAATAGCCAATGGCATTACCTTCCATCTAAGGTAGAGAAATTTCTCATTGATAATCCAGTCAAAATAAAAAGAATTTTAAGAAATATGATGGGAGGGTCCTTTAGTTAATAAGGAAGTGAGGAGATGCCAAACACCAGGACCTATGTAAAGCTTTATGGAGCAGTTAACCTTGAGACTTCACTGTATGTAAAGATTAAACGGCAGCTTGTGGTTAGCAGATTTATAGAGCTTTACAAATACCTTGGTTTCACTGTTTGTACTTTTATCTACTTCTGGGTTTTATTACTGCTTTCTGACCAGTGATAGTCTCTATATACACAGAATGCCAAGAGATTAAGCAGAAAAGAAGTAAAGTAAAGGTTTCCTTTGTCATCTTTGATGTTATAAAGGTCTAATAGAGAGGTGCCCCTTCTACAACTTAGAGATTCGTAGAAAATGCCACCCATATCTCTCACATGGGTGACAAGATTTTCACAAAGCACAGTCATCATAAATAAAGGCAAAGAAAACATTAAAGTATCACAGTAGCTTTCCAGGGTCACGGTGGAAAATAGTGCTAAGTTGCTTCAGTCGTATCCAACTCTGTGCAACGCTATGGACTGTAGTCCACAAGGCTCCTTTGTCCTCTGTAGAAAATAAGTAGGCCCTGATTAGCAATTCACTCATAGGCACAAAATCAAATTAAATATTACTTTATATGATACAATCAGCATATCACTAAACAAATATATATCCTTAAAAAGGGGACTATGATTTTGGTTTTATGTGAATAAAGACAGACACATCAGTACAGAAGATGCATTTTTGAAAAAGGAAATGCAAAATTTTTTTAGGCCCCAGATGGGATGAATGATTCTGTTACAGGATCTTTCACAAAAGACAGGAAATGACAATGTTAGCAAAAAAAATACATTAAAATTGAAGGAAGAAAGAAAACATCAATTAACAGTGTGAAGACATAGCCTGTTTCCACTTGCCCTGACTATGAGGAAGTATTGTGGAAACTCAGGTCTTCACATTCCTGAGTTATCTGCTGTCACAGAGGCGAGCTACCAAGCCACCTGTATGCTGTGACTTGAGGGAAAACAACATTTCTGACTAGAAAATTAAGTTTCTCAGCCACAATCCTACCTGCTCAGCAAAAGCATCATTATCGTCAACATATTTTTGCCCCCACTTGAACAAAACAATTTATTTTTTGATTGCAGTGAATTTTGTATACCAGCTGTCATTCTGAGTTTCAAAATTCTGTATTATATAATGTTTTTAAAACCCAACCATAATCAAGTGATCAAGTGAAAGCTATTTCTAAACAGTGACTCATATATGAGGTAGGGTATCAATTTAGGGCTTTCCAAATGTTCATTTTCTCAAAGAATTTCTTTGGAAAGATGAAAAATATTAAAGTCACAGAATCAAAACACTTAAAAAAAAACTGTCAAAGACTCTGTGGATTGAAATAATGAAAAGGTAATCAGATGCTGGGCGCCGTCAGAGAGTCTGAACAGAAACTTTTAGGTAAATTGGCACTTCGTAATTTTCATAATATTTGAAATTTTCACAAAAATGCCTCCCTATAAAGTGCTTGGTAAATTGATAGAATTCTACTTTCTAATTTTTGAAAAAAAGAAATTTCATACTTTACTATATGTATATATATGTATATATATACACACTATCTGGAGAAGGAAATGACAATCCACTCTAGTATTCTTGCCTGGGAAATCCCATGGAGCCTGGTGGGTTACAGCCCATGGGTTCGCAAGAGTTGGACATGACTGAGTAACTAAACCACCACCACCACGACCATATATATGTGTGTGTGTATATATATACACACACAAGTTCCCATGAAAAATTATGGAATACAATTTGATAAGCCTCCACTGATGTTAATTTTGACATGTGAATAAATTTTAAATGATCAGTTATTTATTATGCTTTCTTTAATGAAATACCTAATATATTTTTGTGTGTATGGAGGTATGTGTAGGGAAGTGCATTTAAAATATGACCTAATCTTCAAAAAATTTATCAGAACATTCATTTTTAGGAATAAAAATATCACTCCCTATTGCCTAAATCATAAAAGTAAAATTCTAGAATTTAGCCTTTATGGCCCTCTGTGACCTAGTTCAGAAATACTCTTTCAATTTTATTGTTTCTATTCCCTCATTAAAATCCTATCTAGAAATTGGATCATGTATGTAGCCATCAAATACTTATTGAGTATTTACCACATTCCAGGCTTTGCAATTCAAAGATCAATAAGACACAATTTCTACTTTCAAGCAGTTCAAGTCTAGCGAAGAAGATATGTAATCAGCTACTCACAGTATCAAAAGTGCAATATTTGATGTGTGTCAAGGGCACAAAAGGAAATGCCAATCACTTCCTGGCTGGATAGATAATAGATTTAAGGAAGATTATAAAGGGGGAGTAATGAATAAATTAGAATTCACTAAATTGACACATAGAAAATGATGTTCTTTATACAGGCACACAAGTTTAAGACAGGAATGTAGATCTGCTCAAGTACAGACGTTTGACTATTTTCTAGGATAAAGAGTGTAGGGGTTCACCACCTTCCAAATGTCATTTATCCATTAAATCCCTTTATTAAGGCTCATCCTGTGATTTCAGCAGATTAGATGATGTTGGTTGCTTATGGGAACCTAATAACTTTGACATGACCTTGGACCAGAGTTGTCCAACCTTGGTACTATTGAGAGTTTGGACAGAATTCTCTGTTATGGGGGACGATCCTGAATATTGTAGGATGATTAGTAGTAGCATTCTGGGATTCTATCCACTAGTTGCAGTAGCATTCTCTCTCCCAGTTGTAATAATCAGATAATGTCTCAAATCATTATCAAATGTCATGTGGGGGAAAAAGCTGCCCTCAGCTGAGAATCACTGTCTTAGATCTATGTATCTACACAGTCACTTCAATATTGGTAAGGATTATAACCCTACTAGATAGGAATGATTATAAGGGAAAAAAATAATCACATTCAAAAGAGTTTAGGGCTATAAACAACCTAACTTTATACCTAAAGGAATAAGGAAAAGAAGAACAAATAAAACCCAAAGTTAGTAAAAGGAAAGAAATCATTAAGATCATAACAGAAGTAAATGAAATAGAGACTTAAAAAGGTATAGAAAAGATCAATGAAACTAAAAGCACTTTATTTGAAAAGATAAACAAAATTGATAACCAAAATTGATAGCTAGACTCATCAAGAAATAGATGGCCCAAATAAACAAAATCAGAAATGAAAAGGGAAAAGGTACAAGCAACATCACAGAAATACAAAGGTTCAAAAGAGATTGCTATGAACAAATATGTGCCAATAAGATGGACAGCCTGGAAGAAATAGACAAATTCCTAGAAATGTATAGTCTTCCAAGTTTGAACAAGGAAAAAAGAGAAAATATGAACAGACTAATTATGAGTAATGAAATTTGATCATTAATTAAAAAAAATAACTTTCTCAAAACAAAAGTCCAGGATCAGGTGGCTTGACAGATGAATTCAATCAAATATTTACAAAAACATGAACACCTATCTTTCTCAAACCACTCTAAAAAATTGCAAAGGAAGTACTGCTTTTGAACTCATTTTATGAGATATGATAACCCTGATACCAAAATCAAAGATATAACAAAAGGAGAAAATTACAGACCAATATCACTGATGAATATAGATGCAAAATCCTCAACAAAATATTAGTAAACTGGGACTTCCTTGGTGGTCCAGTGGCTGGGACTCCATGCTCCTAATGTGTGGGGCCTGTGTCTGATACCAGATCAGGGAACTAGGTCCCATATGCTGCAACTAAATATTCCACATGCTGCAACTAAAAGGATCCCAGCATGCCACAACTAAGACCCAACACAGCCAAATAAATATTTTAAAAATACATTAGCACCCGATTCCTCTGGGAAGTGGGAGGGGGGATTGGGATGGGGAATACGTGTAACTCTATGGCTGATTCATATCAATGTATGACAAAACCCACTGAAATGTTGTGAAGTAATTAGCCTCCAATGAATAAAAAAATAAAATAAAATAAAATTAATTTGTCTATAAAAAAATACATTAGCAGGTCTAATTCAAAAGTACATTAAAGGGATTACACACCATGATCAAGGGGGATTTATCCCAGGGATGTAAGGATGGTTCTATAATTGCAAATCAGTAAATGTGCTACACCACATAGACAAACTGAAGAACAAAAGTCATATGATCATCTCAATAGATGGAGAAAAAGCTTCTGATAAAATTCAACATCCATTTATGATAAAAACTCTCAACAAAGTGGGTACAGAGGGAACATACCTCAACATAATAAAGGCCAATTATGACAAATTTACAGCCAACATCATACTTGATGGTGAAAACATTTCCTCTAGTAGCAGTAGTAAGACAAAGGTGCCCACTCTCACGACTTCTACTCAATTATAGTATTGGAAGTCCTAGCTGCAGCAATCAGGTGAGAAAAAGAAATAAGAGGAATACAAATTAGAAAATAACAAATAAAACTGTCACTATCTGCAGATGACATGATACTATATACAGAAAGGTAGCATCAAAAAACCATGAGAACTAGGTAAATTAAATCAGCGAAGTTGTACTATACAAAATTAACACACAGGAATCTCTTGTGTTGCTATTTACCAACAATGAACTGTCAGAAAGAGACATCAAGATAACAACCTCACTTACAGTTGCACCAGAAAAAGGAAAATGTCTAGGAGTAAATCTAACCAAGGAGATAAAAGACCTGTAGTCAGAAAAGACTGATGAAAGGACTGTAGAAGCTTGGTGAGTCCAAAATCTGTTGAGGTGCACCGGCAGTTTACAGTCAGGGAAACATCGGAGTTCAAATCCAAAGGCATCTGCTGGCAAAGTGCCTGCTTTCTTAGGGGCAGTCAGTCTTTGTTTTATTAAGGCCTTTAGCAGATTAACTTCCCTGGTGGCTCAGATGGTAAAGCGTCTGCCTACAATGCAGGAGACCTGGGTTCAATCCCTGGGTCGGGAAGATTGCCTGGAGAAGGAAATGGTGACCTACTCCAGTATTCTTGCCTGGAAAATCCCATGGATGGAGGAGCCTGGTAGGCTACAGTCCATGGGGTTGCAAAGAGTCAGACATGACTGAGTGACTTCACTTTAGCTGATTGAAAGAGGCCCACCTACACTATGGAGGGTAATCTGCTTTATGCAAAGTCCACTTATTTAAATGTTGGGCTTAGTTGCTCAGCTGTGCCCGACCTTTGTGACCCCCGTGGACTGTATTCCGCCAGGCACCTCCATCCATGGGATTTCCCATGCCAGAATCCTGGAGTGGGTTGCCATGCCCACCTCCAGGGGATCTTCCCAACCAAGGATCAAAACCAGGTCTCCCACATTGCAGGTAGATTCTTCATCACATGAGACACCAGGGAAGCCCAATTAAATGTTCAGTTCAGTTCAGTCGTTCAGTCGTGTCCGACTCTTTGTGACCCCATGAATCGCAGCACTCCAGGCCTCCCTGTCCATCACCAACTCCCGGAGTTTACTCAAACTCATATCCATCAAGTCGGTGATGCCATCCAGCCATCTCATCCTCTGTCATCCCCTTCTCTCCCTGCCCCCAATCCCTCCCAGCATCAGGGGCTTTTCCAATGAGTCAACTCTTCTCATGAAGTGGCTAAAGTATTGGAGTTTCAGCTTCAGCATCAGTCCTTCCAATGAACACCCAGGACTGATCTCCTTTAGGATGGACTGGTTGGATCTCTTTGCAGTCCAAGGGACTGTCAAGTGTCTTCTCCAACACCACAGTTCAAAAGCATCAATTCTTCAGCGCTTAGCTTTCTTCACAGTCCAACTCTCACATCCATACATAACCACTGGAAAAACCATAGCCTTGACTAGACGAACCTTTGTTGGCAAAGTAATGTCTCTGCTTTTTAATATGCTATCTAGGTTGGTCATAACTTTCCTTCCAAGGAGTAAGTGTCTTTTAAGTTCATGGCTGCAATCACCATGTGCAGTGATTTTGGAGCCCCAAAAAAGTAAAGTCTGACACTGTTTCCACTGTTTCCCCATCTGTTTCCCATAAAGTGATGGGACCAGATGCCATGATCTTCATTTTCTGAATGTTAAGCTTTAAGCCAACTTTTTCACTCTCCTCTTTCACTTTCATCAAGAGGCTTTTTAGTTCCTCTTCACTTTCTGCCATAAGGGTGGTGTCATCTGTATATCTGAGGTTATTCATATCTCTCCCGGAAATCTTGATTCCAGCTTGTGCTTCTTCCAGCCCAGCGTTTCTCATGATGTACTCTGCATATAAGTTAAATAAGCAGGGTGACAATATACAGCCTTGATGTACTCCTTTTCCTATTTGGAATCAGTCTGTTGTTCCATGTCCAGTTCTAACTGTTCCCTTTTATCCTGAATACAGATTTCTCAGGAGGCAGGTCAGGTGGTCTGGTATTCCCATCTCTTCAAGAATTTTCCATAGTTTGTTGTGATCCACACAGTCAAAGGTTTTGGCATAGTCAATGAAGCAGTGGTAGATTTTTCCTGGAACTCTCTTGCTGTTTCAATGATCTGGCAATTTGATCTCTGGTTCCTCTGCCTTTTCTAAATCCAGCTTGAACACCTGGAAGTTCTCAGTTCACATACTGTTGAAGCCTCGCTTGAAGAATTTTGAGCATTACTTTGCTAGTGTATAAGATGAGTGCAGCGTGCAGTAGTTTGAACATTCTTTGCCATTGTCTTTCTTTGGGACTGGGATGAAAACTGATCTTTTCCAGTCCTGTGGCCACTGCTGAGTTTTCCAAATTTGCTGGCATATTGAGCATTACTTTGCTAGTGTGTGAGATGAGTGCAATTGTGTGATTGTGTCCTAGGTTTTAGACTCACCAAATAAAAACAGGGCTTCCCAGGTGGCGCTAGTGGTAAAGAACCTGCCTGCCAACGCAGAAGACTTAAGAGACCTGGATTCGATCCCTGGGTTGGGAAGATCCCCTGGAGGAAGGTACGGCAACCCACTCTGTATTCTTGCCTGGAGAATCCCACCGATAGAGGAGCCTGGTGGACTACAGTCCATGAGGTTGCAAAGAGTCAGATATGACTGAAGCAACTTAGCACATTATCAAAGAATCAACATCAATATCCAAGTGACTGTGTGGATCAATGCTGAGCACATTACAAAACTGTGGCTCCAAATTAGCCATGAAAAGTGAGATAGGGTCCACTGACTTCAGTTTAGCAATGGAATATATAGGCTGCACTAAGTAAGTTTTAAGGGCCCTGAGGATGATCAATTATGCTAGCCTTTCACAACCACATCTACCTCATGAGTTGCTGTCTGGTCAAGCTGAGGAGCTCAGAGGAGTGTGGGGCACAGCAGGGCTGCCCTTGAGATGTCTGAACTGACCTGAGTATTCAGTATGGTCTGAAAGCTCTAAGGGATGTGGACATCACAGTAGCTATGTCACAGACAAATGCCCTGCAATCCTCTTGAAGGTAATGGATTACAATGCTTGTGTGTGTGTAGTCACTTCAATCACGTCCAACTCTTTGTGACCCCCTGGATTGTAGCCTGCCAAACTCCTCTGTCCATGGGATTATCCCACAAGAATACTGGAGTAGGTTACAATTTCCTCCTCCAGGGGATCTTCCTGACCCAGGGATCAAAACTGTCTACTGCACTGGCAGGCAGATTCTGTACCACTGAGCCACCGGGGAAGCCCATGGATTACAATATATAAATATATATATTACATTATATAAACTGTAGCTCTCAAAAAAGGAGGGCACCGCAATGGCTATACATATTTTTAAGCAATTCTGGAACATTCCCTGAATGAACTTCTTTTTAGCATACCTGCTTCAGTCTGATGTTGCTGATGCCATCATGGCCTCATAAAACTGAGTTACATGTAGATACACCCATGAATTTACCACAGTAAAAATATGAGAGAAAAAGACCATGTACAAATTGTTCCTATATAAAGAAAATGTAATTTATTTCAGAAATAAGACAATCATTCAAGTGTATGGCTGTGTAGGTGTTGATTGATGAATTTAGACTAAACAGGAAGTGATGCAGATTATACTTATTACACTGCTGGGAGAGAAATATATTAAATCCAGACAACACTCGGACAAAGCACAAGGAACTCATTGTGTTGAAGGAAATCATGCAACTTTGGTGGGAAGACAATGTACTATATGGTATGAAAACCATCAGTGGCCGTTTGGGACTGAAATAATTTTTTAGGGAGTATGATTTTGTTCAAGCACTGAAGTATTTTTCTTTTTTGATAAAGCTCCATGGTATTCTACACTTAATCACATAGCTGCTTCTGTACTTTTAATTCTTTCATGCTGTGGCCTGGCAGTCATTAATTTGGAGAGAATCAGGAACAGTGAAACCATCAATATTCAGATGAGAAATCTCAGCTATGGCAAAACATCAAGAATAAAGGTAAGAACTGAGGAAGTTTCAGAATCCCTAGTACCCATAGAATTCCATTTATTGTTGAAGGATCCGGGAATCCCTTGGTAGAAGAAACACTGACAAATACATTACCTTGAGGGTATAATAGTATTGGGTGATCTATTCCATAAGACTGGCCTCTGTGGTCTACACGTATGACAAAGTCTCTTGGGATGAACTGGAAAGCAAGAACAAAGCTGGAGAGCTGGCTTACTTGCTTGGTACAGCCTAAAGAGAACAGTCAGAAAAATCAGGCCCAAGACACATAAATCTGATGTACAACTTACCACTTTGTTACAAAGTCATATCCAAAAATGAAAACCCTGAATGAATTAGGTTCAGTCTTACAAGTGACTGCCACACTTCACCAGAGTGTAGAACGAGAGAGAGTATCCTAATTTATTGGCTTCTGCCTGAATGGAATATTTCCAAAATGGTGCAACTAAAATCTTCATGAATAGTTCAATAAAAAAATGTACTTAGAGTTTATTGCTTCAACTGTCAAAGAATCTTATAATTAATTAGTGAGTGATTTCTTCTGTAGAACTGGCCTTGTGATCACTGTGAAATTACCAAGGAAGCTGGCACTGGTTGAGCAATTACTCCTCTAGGCTCCCTTCAGGTAGATGCTCTATGCAACCAGACTTGGGAGTGTCAAAGACGGAGCCCTAAGCAGCTTGGATGGAGCAGAACACATGTGTAGCCCCTTGAGGCTCTCCTCGCGCAGTGTTTCTGAGTGGAACCCAGTGATTTCACCAAACTCCAAGTTCATTTACAAAAGGATTTGAATTAGTAATAAAGTAAGCCAAAATCTACTTCAGTCTCTGATTTTTATGAGTTATTAAACTACATTATGGTTTGCCAAGTATGAAATGAAGAATTGTATTCATTGGGTTTATTAATATTTATTTGTACATAAACAAAGATATCTGTTGAATATTTCTATGATATTCATCACTGCTCATTCTCTCTCCCCACCTTCTATCGTTTCTCCATCCTCTTAACCTGCAACCCTTTAGTAGCTAAGGACTCTACTGCTAGAACCAGGCTGACTGGAAAAGTTGCCTAAACACAGTACCTTACCTTTACCTCTGTAAAATTAGGATAATAACAGAACCTAACTCAGGATTTTTATAAGAATAAAGAGAACAAATATAACACTTAGAACACTGCTGGGCATCTAGGAAGTACTCAAATATTATTTTTATTATCACCTATCACCATTTAATATAATTGTTAGTAGTATTTCCTACCATTCTCATTGTTGAATGGATTTTTCCAGTAGGTCTTCAAGTGAAGGATACTAATAGGAGATGGTTGGATGGCATCACTGATTCAATGGACATGAACTTGGGCAAACTCCCAGACAGTGAGGGACAGGGAAGCCTGGCATGCTGCAGTCCGTGGGGTCACGAAGAGTCCGACACAACCTGGTGACTGAACAACAACTGGAGGATACTTAGATTTTTCAAGTGCCTTTTAAGCATTATTTAAATTGAAGGGCTTCCTGGTGGCTCAGAAGGTAAAGAATCTGCCTGCAATCCAGGAGACTAGGGTTCGATCCCTGGGTTGGAAAGATCCCCTGAAGAAGGGAGTGGCTACCCACTCTAGTACTCTTGCTTGGAGTATTCCATGGACAGAGGAGCCTGGTGGGCTGCAGTCCATGGAGACACAAAGAGCTGGGACACAACTGAGTGACTAATACTTTCACTTTTTTTCACTTTTCCACTCATTAATAGTCTTATTTTTCCAAACCTTATAATTGTTTTAAGATTTTATAGAAATAAACCAACTTTGTCATGTGCTAGATAGATCATTCTACACTTAAATGAGACACAAAGTCCAAAAAATAATGTAATTCATTCATTCACAGAGATTCGATTTTAGGCTCTGAAAAAATCTTGTTTTCATATCACTTCATATTTCTGGACCATTAATTTTACACTCATTAAAATATTTTCAGGAATCCCACTTTAGGTCCTGGCTGTTATGAAATAAAACATCCTCTATTCAACTTTTAGTATACAGTCTATTTTGTTCTGTTTTAAATTACTATACACAAATGGTAAAACTTTTCATAACAAAGGTTTAATTAGTATGGTAATAACTATGATTTCCAAAGTGTCTGAATCAGCCTTAGTAATAATTAGGGAGTTTCGTTCCATACAAAATGCTTTATTTAACCTTCATGCCTTCATTCAGATAATTATACAAATGCATACAGTTAAAGGTTTAAACTCTATTTCGGTTCACAGCTCAATTCATAGGAAAGTTGAATACAGAAAAGCAATGCACCAACAGAATATGTCTGAGACACCATTAAAAACGTTAACACTTGTTCATTTAAATCTCTGAGAATAGACTGGAATAATCATCCTCTGAGAGAATCTCATTAGGAGGGTCTCCCTTTACATTATCGTAGGGCCAAAAAAAAAAAAAAAAAAAAAAAAGGTCACCATTTTACAGTAAAAGGAAAAAAGCTCTGAGTATATTTACAATACATACACTATACATAAATACAAGAACAACACTTACATAATATTAATAAACTTATAACAGGGGTTGCCTAAACACTACAGAGTATATAAATGCAGAGGAAACTATTGGGAAATTAGATCTTTAGATAAGCTGGAGAAATAAATTCATTTGCAATTAAAACTCTGAACAGAAAACCAAATGAAGATTTAAGAAAGTAATACATTTGCTTTCCAGCATCGTTGGGGGTTTTAATCCTTTAATGCAGAGGACCTACTCTGGGTATTCCAACTCTCTGGGGTCAGAGACCCAGGAGCCTTTTGTAAAATTACCTTAAGTGAATCAGACGCAGTACATCTATTTGATTTGCTGTTCAGAGGCTTCAAGCCTAGAATAACTGTTTTGTAAACAAAAGGATGTTTTTGTATTTTTTACACAGCTCTTGTAATCCAATCACCAAGTAGAATGAGCTAAGTGTCAAGGAAAGGAAAAAGATGCCTGCTTGATTTGGCCAAAGTTGATATTTTTCTTTATTCCCATGTATTTTTTCAAATACCGCCGAGAGATTTATTCAAAAGAGGATGACGTTTGAACTGACCCCCACACACCTAGAGCAACGTCTAGACTACTACTAATTACAACTAAGTCATTTTAAGTGGCAGGTGGGTATATCTTAAACGTGGTCTGTTCTCATCATTTCACAACACAGAAAGTTCTGAGTACATTCTTCTATGGACAAACATGAATTTGCTGGTTTCTCTTTTTTAAAATGAGCATGTTATGATACACATAATTGCATTATGATACAGGATGACATAATACAGAAGACGATGTTTTCAAGCTGGTTTTGTAAGTAGTTATCTCACATCCACGGGGAGTTGGTTTGCCATGTGATGCAATGTGTCCCACATAGACATGAACAAAACAATACAGCCACCATTCCATAGGGCGGGGGTAGGAATGGTGGTTTTTTTTTTTTTTTATGAATTTTTAAACACAACAAAGTGTAGACAGACAAGTTGATAGGAAAGAGCCTTGAATATAGGCACCAGTGCCCCAGTTCAACTATACCCATCCAATATAATCAAGTTCTGAGGGACAAAATACATCCTGTAGTCTGCATGTAAATACAAAATCCTGCTATGGAAAAACTAGAAACACAAGTAGGGCAACATCATTTTCTAAAATGTTTTATATTTTAGGAGCATGACATTAGCAGAAAGGGAAGATGTTGGTATGTCCCTAAAATATCCTCCCTTTTGATTACTTGAGCACTTTGACTAGAATTTGATCCAAATTCTACCCTCGTCTTCAACCTGCACTTGGAAAAAGCAAGATATACTAATTCACACAAGGAGTCATTGGCTCTTGCTTTGCACAAAGGGCAGACTCTGTTGTCTCAAACATTTAAAATTTCTAGAGATGTAATCCAGAAAGATAAAGTACCGATGTGACTATTTCCACTATTCATCTCTTTTCAATTTGCTTAAAGTTGTGGTTTTGCTGTGGAGAAATTATTGCTTGTTTTGAAACCCAATTAACTGAGGAGAGCGCCCTTTTCTGCAACGGGTTGTGTGCACACGAAACACTTGCTTTCAGCATGGGAGGAAATTTGTTTACACAAGTTTTATCTCTTTCCTCAGCCAAGTAACAGGGAGAAAGATTGTAATTCAGGAGATTCATTTTCAGAAAAAGAAACACCATGAGAAATGACATTCTCCAAATGTTTTCTAAGTCCATTAGTACTTCCATGAATCAATACTGTCAAGAGAATGTGCTCTACACAGAAAAGAGGGGTGGGGGTGGGGTCATTTCTCTGATGTTGTACAGTTTCCTAGATAAAATTCAATTAAACTAACAATAATACTACAGGCAAATTATTTGTAAGACTACTGAGAACATTACAAGGTGGTACTGTTAGGTGAGAAATCTGAAAAGGAATTTTCCGTTCTCTCTTCTCGCTCATCATCTGAATGTTCCCAACTGCCAACCCGCTCACAACCGCCAAAAGTTGACTCTTGTTTTCAACAGCTAGTTCCATGGAGGTAACATTTCAAATGCAAATTAAACACACTCTGGAAGGTCCACACAAGTGGAAAACCCTTTATTCCATCTATAAAGAAATACGTAGAATCAAGAAAATCTGCTCTAAAATGCCATCAAGTAGGGAAATGTTTAAATCATTTTGGATCTCCAGGTCGAACATTTCAGAGGCAGGTGAGAAGTCCAGGGAGATAGCCAGTTGGCGTGTTTGTTTATCATGATTCTCCATGTGTGAGTTTTCAGAAGACTGATTTTAAATCTTATGCACCACTGTCAAATCATGTCCTTACATCTTATTTGGAAAATTTGATGACTACACATCCCTAATAAAACTACTTAAGGGTTAGATATGGAAAGTTGGCTCTTGGGAACACAGGTGCAGCAGTGCCTTAGGGAGAATACAGGCTTTGGAGCCTGAGAGAGGTGAACTTCCACTCCTACTCTTGTGATTTCTGTTTGCAGACAACTCAGCCACCCTCTCTGCGCCTTGGTTTCCCATCCATGAAATCTAGAACTGTTGTACACGAGAGGTGATATGTCTAAAAATTACCCAGTATACTGCTTGGCATATGGTAAGGATTTACTAAAGAACAGCTAGTATTTTCATGGTTTGCTGAACTTTTGACCTTTCAAGTTCTTTTAGAACTTTCAGACAACTAGCAGAAAACAGCCCATTCAAAAGACTTGCCTTCAGTACGATTAAGGAACACAGCAGTGTTACTCTGACACTTTGATCATTCTTTTACACCCTCATCTAGCATACTTCCTTCTTTTTTGTTCTGAAACGTAGAGGGGGAAACAGGAGATGGTTTAATAGTCCTGCGGTCTGGTTCCGGAGAACACTGTCCATCATGGTAGTCTTCATTGTCTAAAGTCTGAGTGTTTAATCACAGTTATACTTTAAAAATTGCTCTTACCAAATGTTTGGCTCTGAAAGAGTGTAATTTTACTGATACCCCTTGATAGCTTGTTTGGATGGATGTGTGCTCTGAGATGATGGGACTGGAGAATTTCCAGGGCTCTTGTCTCTTCATACAATCTGCCTGTATATTCCTATTCATGACTTTACGTTTAGCAGCAAAATAATGGTAGGAACATATTGTGTTGTTCTGAATGTAAATCTGGTCATTTCCAGGACCAACTGTAAACCTTGGTCAAGGCTAGGCTTACTACATGTCAGTTTTACTTTAGTGGACATTTGGGGAGAAACAACTGTGTTAATATTCACCCCAAAATGGTTCTTAGATGATAACAGGAAATATTAGGGGGAAGGGAAATGAAGAAAGGTATAGGTTTGTGCATTTGATATTACTGGATAAAATAAAGGAAAAGAAACAGATGTCTATAGTGTTTTGCTCTTAATAAACTGGCTTTTGTTAATTGAGCAAAACTTTTTGGACTACAAACAAGTGCTTCATAAGTTTTGGACAAATCACAGTGAAGTTTTCATCTCAAAACTATAAATGCCACGTGCCAGGATGTATACCGGATATAATCATAAAGTTCAGACAGGCGTTCTTATATTCTGTAAGAAAGATTAAATTAAGAAATGCTAACATAAGCAAGATGAAATATATTTAAAACACACCAAACAATTTTTGAGGGTGTATATGAACAGATTCAATTTATTGTGTGCATATATTTTCTCTGTGTGCGTGTTTCCCAAAGGTGGGGGAAAAACCCAGTTTGATAAAGAATTATTGCTGTGTAAAAGTACAGGAATATCTCATTGGTCATAAAATTTATTGACAGGCACTTTCAGCTTTTAATTCATTTCTGAAAATGGGCATTAGTTTATTCATATTGCCAGTATAGAATCATTTCACATGTGGCCATATCCATAGCATTCATCTTGTCAACAGGTAGCTACTGCTAAAAGAACTCCCTCTGGGATTTAACAAAAACAAACACGTGCAGAGGGTGTGCATTTGTTTTGATCAAGAATTACTGCATCGAGGAGGAAGGTAACTGAGAAAAGAGAACAACTGCTAGATGATTCTTTTTAACACAAGGAAATCCTGTGCTGCTGTTTTTCTCTTTACAGGCAAAGAGCATGCATTTGGAATCAGTTTGCTACAACTTAAAATGACTTCACTGCATTCTAAACCATCCTGGCTAAACTGAGACAAGTGGCCACTCCATTTTGTTAGGGAGCACAAGGGGTATGCTCTGACAAGGCAGAACAGAGTCCCCATGGCAATATCACTAATTGTGTGTAAGATACACAAGGCATATCTGAACAAGTTTTTTTTTTTTAATTGTGATGAAAACTAGAAGCTCTTTTTCCCAACATACTTCATCAAACTATTTACAACCTCTGTAAAATTTGTGAGTTTGAAAATACTTTTTTCCACTATCACATATGTTACTAATACAGTAAAATATCTTCACTCTATTTTTTAAGATGCAGTATCGTATCCTATTTCATTTTCTTATGAAAATCTGAATTTCTATTGCAATTGCACAGTATTTAGCATATTTAAAGTACCAATGGACATGGGTTGCTAAACAGACATTTCTATAATGAAACTGTGAAAATATAGCATTTAAAATTTTTATGTACACTTCTTAACTATAAAATGCAGGCAAAGTCATATATAGCATTATAAGCTGATTCCCTAATAAGGTAAATAACTTACATTTCTAGACAGCATGGATTATTACAAATTCATTCTTTTTAAAAAAGTCCTTTGTTGATATTTATTAGTCCACTGGCTGCTGCATATACAAGTGTGTATACAGGTGTGCATGTGTTGGGGGTGCCAGTGCAGGTAAGTGGAAGGCATTGTGGGGATATGGAGAAATGTGATATGGAAGACATGGCTTACCAAACCCCTTTTCTAAACCAAACCAAATCAAATGGAAACATCTTTTGTGTGTGTGAAATGCACTACCTCAGAAAAGTTGAAGGAAGAGATCTGATCAATGAAGTTGTAGAATACATTTACCTCCTAGATTTACAGGCTTAAACAGTAAGGAGTAAAATGTGAGATTGGATTATGGACTATGAATATTAAGGCTTCCTAGGCCTACTAAGATTCACATGAGTTATCTCACGCTCAATCCTTTACAAAGACTGTAACTCAACATATCACGAATGCTGGTATTCTTAACACTGCTGAAATTCTGTCAGTCCTTACTATAAACATTAAGACACCTTTATAACAACATCATGGCTACACTTCTAAGCAGTCATAACAATATAACAAAGGCGTATTAATACATTTGAAGGCCTCACCTCACCAGATTTACTCAGTTGCAACTTTGGTAAGTATAATAAATTAAGTACAGAGTAAGGAATACTGCATCTTCATCCATATATATGTTATCACTCTAATGAACTGATTTCAAAGTGCAGAATTGTATTTATGTTGAAAACACAAATAGCAATTTGAAGTTAAAACAATTGCATAAAATGAACACAATCTTTGTATAAGCTGATCCAAATTTCAACCATAATGAGAATGGCCTTTTTAATCATCTAGAACTGGCATTTGTAAACACTGTAGTATTTTGCAAGTTTTTTTCACCTGAAGCTCCTCTTTCTATTTTCCACTTAAACTTTAAAGTGAACAAAAGTGCTCTTTTTTCAATTAAAAATGTGGTTTGTGTTACTGTTATTCAACTGCCTTTGAAAATAAATGTCCCATAGTGTTCCATAAAAGTAATTCCAGGCAACAGTGTAATTTTATGGTAAAGCCATTAGAAATTTCACTCTAAATGCCTTAATAAAACTTAAGACAAGTTATCAAGCAGGCTTCTCAAAGTCCACATGCAGTTGATGGGATGGGGCTGGAACTAGACGGGGAAGTGTGAATCTTTACCCAAACAACCTAAGATCAGAATATGAGGAGGGAATCTATTAAAACTTCAATGTCTGAACTTCTTAACTTTTCAAATAACATTAACTTCCTTGAAATCAATCTCTACAATGCAAAAAGACAGTCAGGTCAACTGTAGCTTCCAAAGCCATTATAGCTACCTGTGTCTAAATTCCCAAACATACACATATGCCTAGCTGCAAACTGAATGACTTCAAATTTACCACCAAAGAATGCTTACAGTTAGGGTACAACTGAGAAATTCTTTGGATTTTACTCCTTTTCTGCTGTTAATCATCTACTGTGCTTTTTAAAACAGGCTAGAACAGACATCAGATGAGATGCAGGAGGCTTTTCCATGTCTGAAGATATTCTTACTTAAAAATGTAATTCCTTCTCTTCCAAACCACCTTCCTTTCTATGGGGAAACACTTGTAGAAAATTCACCAAGGATTATTTGTTATGTTTCAAGACAAGCCTCAGGTAAGTTTCAGTCTGGGACTACATCAGCAATTCATTTACTACTTGTGCTTGGATTCCCTCCTTAGAAGTATCAATACATCAAAAGGGGGAAATGGTGTAATGCTGACAGGTTTTATCAGTAAACTTACTGTCTCAGTTGGGTTCCCACCTTCAGAAGACAAGCAGACAAGCTCAAGTCCCTTAATTTTTCCTATGCTATTAGAGGGGAGCCGCTCATCTCATTCTGTGCTAAATTTAAATCAAGCTATCATTCAGGAAGCTCCCACTGCCTGTCAGTTCTATAAATTCTAAAAACCATTTCTACCTGTAACACTCTCAGGATCTCTCAGCAGAGAAAAGGACTGGCCCTTCTTATGAGAGAAAGCAGAATTAAATTGTCTGCCCTTCACCTAAGTGATTCACCTGTTACCTGCCAACTAAATTCTAGGACTAGTAGAGGGCTTCACGTCTGTGTTCACCACACTGTGTTCATCATGCTCTGTGTTCTTTGCCACTGACTGGTAACCAACACTGGCCTTTCTATTCAAAATGGTCACAGGCAATGAGATGTACGAGTTGCTTACAGTACAGGTAAAACTTTCCAGTTGGTGTAAAAGAAAAAAACAAAAAGCCAAAAACCCAGTGCTTGGTGGGTAGTATACTGGGTAGCTACAGAAGCTATTTACCCATAGAACTGCAGCCCTTGTTGGAGGGGAATTGCCTGATGAATTTTTCAGACCTGGCAGAAAATACAAAGCATGTATTTTTGAAGACAGAATTTGACCTGAAAATCATTATGCTCTTGCTTGAACGTTAAAAACATTCCTTTTAATGCCATCCAACGCAAGTTATCCTTGTTCCAATGTTTCTAGTTTTTTGCTTCATCAGAATTAAGATTATCTGAATTAGAAGATAATCCTAAAGAGCATAGTTCTAGAACCAGAAATTATTTCAGAATGTTCAAATCTTTAAAAATGAGCTAGTAATATTGTGAGGTTAATTTGTGCAACTCCCCAAATCAAGTGTTTGTAATTAAAATATAATGCAAAGGTCTATGCTGGCAACTTCTTATATCTAAGCTATAAAAAAAATCTGAGCAGTAACAGCAATGACAATAAAACCTTACCAAGCCCCTTGGCCACAGAAAGCTGAAAAAATTCAGCTTTTAGTGGGGGAAAAAATATGATAATTTTTCTGAAAGAATGCTCATTGGTGATGTATTGCTTTGTTTACTATAGACTCCGCTAGTTGCAAAAAAGGCTCATAACTCAAGGGGGTTTACGGGACTGTAATTTCCTCTCACCCTCAGCACAGGATGAGTGGGTTCATCCCTGCAGATGCCATTGTATTGAGTCCTAGTATAGTTTAGAAAATGAAATCTATAGAGAAGAACCTATTGGAGAGTCGTTTATCCTTGGCTCTCCAAGGGTGGGAACTAGCACCATGTCAGGCTTTCCTTGGGGAGCATTCCCTTCCCACTGACTCAGTTCCAAGGAGAACTGACCCATTCGCCCAAGAGTTAATTCCCAGCTATGCCTCTGTGGCCTCTCTAGTCACCAAATGACTGTTTTCAAACAAGAAAAGGGGGAGCATAATCTTTAATTGTGGTACTCAACCAAGCAGGACAACAAACAGCAGAAAGATTACCTCAGTGCTGTAAATGTAGCCAAGACCTCTAAAATGCTGGGGTGTTTTTACAATCCCTTTAGTAAGTATGAAAATTGGTAACGTGAGTCCTCAGTGAAGTGATTGTAGGAGAGTCCTTTTATGCGTTATTGCTTTTCTCCTCAAGAGGCGCATTATTTCCATCTCTGCTTTGTCTGATTTTTTCATGTTCACTGACTTTGCCTGGGCCGCCCCACCTCTTACCTTGGTGCCAGTGTGCCTAAGAAAGCTTTTTTTCCCCCCGATTCCTTGTAATCGAATACTAGGGGCAGGAAGAGATGAATGCCTAGCTGACAGAAACACTGCAATTTGAAAGTGGGCGTAATTTTTTAAGACAGGCTCTTCCTATTACACAGACGATCTTGCCCCATCCACGCTAGGGGCAGACACAGGACTAGACTCAGCTGAAATGTCGCTGCCCCTCTGCTCAAACAGATGAACAAAACAGAAGCGGAACAAAACAAAAACAATCAACAACAAACAGATGAAAAGAATCAATGTTGGTTTTCTCCAGGGCATGGCATAATGACAAGTCGCAGGTGATATCTAGTGGTCACCATCACTATTGCAAAAGGGCTGCCTGAGCACTTCTTTCTTTTCAGGTAATGGAACCTCTCCAAAAGTTTCTTCTTTTCTACTTTCAGGCTGCTTGCTGGTAACAGATTGGATGTGGGTTCTATTAATATCTTACTTGTAAAAAGGGGTTCAGGGGTGGGATGATGGGAGAATAATCCAAATTTACAAGGTCTTGCTCTAGCCATCAATTTGTGGTAGATGACCTTTAAAAGTATCAATAACAAAACGTCTGACAGCTCAGAAAATGTACAAACTACAAACATCTTGAAATGGCAGAGGACACAGCACGGAAAACAATGCCTGTCTCTTCAGCATCTGGGTCACCGATCTCCCAGGCCAGCGTGAAGTCGTTTCTTGTGTAGTCGTGACGGGGGGCGGGGAGGGGGGGTTACCTTCAGACCGAAAGAAGTGTTACCACTTCTTATTTCCTGCTCTGCTTTCAGACATCGTGGGATGGTGATGCCCTTTTGTGTTAACACTGTGAAGGGGATCCAGCCCTGCTGAATGGGGTGCCGCTAAGAGATCCAGCTCTTACGCTCAGCTGGACAGGGAGCCTTCCTCACACCAGCATATGCCTCCGGCGGTGCAGTGCCAAGTGATCTGACCGGGAGAAGCTGCGGTCACAGTCTGCGCACTTGAATGGCTTGACTCCCGTGTGTTTGCGGTAATGCCTCGTCAGTTCATCCGAACGAGCGAACTTCCAGGTGCAGCCTTCCCAGGTACACTTGTAGGGTTTCTCTCCTGGAAGAGACAAAGGGACAGAACGCTGTGCTCCATCATTTCTCCTGAGCAATCTGGCCAACGCGGTTATCTGGGGACATGACTGCTCTCAGTGGATTTTCCTTCTGGCGGTCCTTTGTCAGGAAACCTAACCACCCCGCCAGCAGCTTTTGGGTCCCACAGATGGGGGTTTCAATCTACTCTCTCTTGCTGTGACAATGGGGAGGTTACTTAACACTTGCATCTTCAGTTATGGGTAAGTTACTTTGCAGTCAAACGATCAGAAGGCATAGACTGATAACTCTGGGGTATAATCACCACCGGTAGACTAGAAACGCATGGGAGAGAGCTCT